>NW_025222360.1:0-1917 GCF_014066325.1 Apis laboriosa
CTTATAATATAAAAATATAAATTTTTAATTTCTGTAATTTTCCAAAGCATATTTTACAAAACAATCCGATATGAAGTCTTGGCTTTCGAATACAGGTATCACAGTACGTGCGTGTTTCTCGTCATTTATTGTGTTTAATAATACTTATAATATATAAAAATATAAATTTTTAATTTTTGTAATTTTTTAAAGCATATTTTACAAAACAATCATATGAAGTCCTGGCTTTCGAGGTTTTACAGATATCACAGTGTGTATTTCTCGTCTTTTTCTTGTTGGAACATACTGCACAGTCTTTCTTGTTTTCTGAACAAATCATATGAAGCTATCATATGATTATTTAATCTAATGTCTATGAATGACGTTGAAGGTTGCGCTTGCTAGATGGCGTTCGGTATTGGAAATTTCCTACTAACTTATCGACTGAACATTCCACAAAATTTAAAGTGTGTTAATTAGGTTTATAGTTGTTCTGTTGTTTCATTATTTTATGCATTATGTATATATTGATGACGCACATCTCCATAAAAAATAACTTTCTCCACCATTTAAGGGATTTTCAAAGGAAACGATACGTTGTTGCATACGATCAACTCTCCCATTTTTTTGGTATAATATATAGCCACAATTGGTTTCGATAAATTCATTGTGATACTATCGCGTGTTCTCCTTATAACCGATTCTAAAATTAAGATTCGTTTGCTTTTTCATGCGAGAACTAATGTATTTTCCTTCTTATAAACCATAGTCGACTTTGTTGAAAATTTCGGTTTCTTAATTGCGATAGGCAAATATTTACGATTTGGCATTACTGTACCAGTTAAATGGACCTTTACTTTTAGAAGTTCATTGGCAAGTGGAATACTTATAAAATATCTATACAAATGATAGCATTTGGAATGTTGTTCAGAATTTTTTTAACTAGGATTAATGGAATTCGAGAGCTAAAGTTCTGGTTTCTCTAAACTCTCTAAACACTTGTCAAACTTCCTAGTAGTAACTAGTAGGTTTTCCACCTGTAAATTCTTATGCCCCGTTTGATCGATTTTTTTAGATTATACGTTATAAATGCAATTTTCCTCTTGAAATGACGATTCATCGATACAAATATCCTTACCAAGTATAAAAATTTCGTTCTGCAAATTTCGAGTCGATATATTGCAAAAAGTTGTTTGCCTTTCCAATTCGGATTTTCAAAGATGCATTAGAAGATGCATTGTCTCATAGATATAACATCCAGAAAATTGGAATCGAATACTCTTCTGAATATCTCCGAATAGAAAGGAATTCTACTGTTGCTTCTAGTTGTCCAATATTCCGATATGCTTGCAAGTGGCATTGTCCCCATATTTAGAATTACCGACGAATATCATAAATTCTTCGCGTGTAACGTCCATCCATGAATGCCAAATAGACTTTTTGGTCAACTGTTTCTTATGTATCTTCATTTGTGCATATTCATTAATTATTCGTTAAAAAAATTAATCGTTTTCACTATTTGATCTATCAGTATATCGTGAAATATAAATTTGAAAGAATCCAATAGTCTTATTATATCCTGAAATATTTGTGGTTTTATGATTGGCGGAGAAGTTTTGAACATGAAACTGAAAGGCAAATCGTCTTTTTCTATCCTCCCATCCGTAATTTTTACTCGAGTCCTTTATTTATTCTAAATATTCTTCGTTATTACTTTTATTCTCCATGTCAATTCTTAATACTTTCCATCTCTTAGAAGGAAGTATATAATCGTCACTAGTGTCACTTTTATTTCATTATATACTATAAATTTCAATTCATCATCACTATTCTCATTATCTCAAGAATCATTCCTAAACCTCTCCATTTTTGGAAATTACACTCTTTATTTCTATCACACTATTTATTTCTTAAATTAATAAATTAATTTATTTCTTA
>NW_025222361.1:0-408 GCF_014066325.1 Apis laboriosa
AACGAAAAATCGATTTCGATAAGAGAAGTTTGTTTTCGAAACGAATATCCTAATTTCGAGGTATTCTGCATTGACATATCTTTGCGAAAAGACGTTTTTATTCTGAAATTGGCGTTTCGACGAATCCTGTAGTGAAAAGTCGAGTTTGAACAAAATTCCACCTTTTCGGCACGAAGATCGCATTTACGGAGATTTCTAAATCGAAATCGATCAGATATGTTTCATCAATCCGTATTTCTTACAGATTCTTCAAATTCTGGAACGAAAAATCGATTTCGATAAGNTTTTCGTAACGAAAATCCTAATTTCCTCGTATTCTGCATTGACATACCTTTGCGAGAGAAGTTTTTATTCTGAAATTGTCGTTTCGACGAATTCTGCAGTGAAAAGTAGATTTTGAAAAAAATT
>NW_025222362.1:0-1254 GCF_014066325.1 Apis laboriosa
TATCTTAATGAATAAAGAGAGTTTAATAATTAAGTTTAAGTATCCAATAGAAAGCGGAGTTGGGTCGAGATTTCTCGCGTGAAATAATTAGCTTAAAGAATAAAGAGAGTTTGATGAATCGTTGAGCGTCCAAGAAGAAAAAAGGCGTTCGAATTGGGTCGAGATTTATTTGAAACGATTATTTTAAAGGGTAAAGAGAGTTTAATAATCGTTAAAGCGTCCAATAGAAAGAGAGGCAGGGCGTTGGGTCGAGATTTACCTGAAACGATTATCTTAAAAAGTAAAAAGAGTTTGATAATCGTCCTATAGAAAGAAAGACAGGGTGCTCGTTGGGCTAAAATTTATCCAAAACGAATATCTTAAAGGATAAAGAGAATTTGATAATCGTTAGAATATTCAATAGAAAAAAAGACAGAGTGCTCTTTGGGCTGAGATTTACCTTTTCGAGTGAGAGAAATAATTATCTTAAATAATAAAGAAAATTTAATAATTTTTAAAATATCAAATAGAAAGAAAGACAAGACGCTCGAGATTTATCTTCTCACGTGAAATAATTATCTTAAAGAATAAAGAGAGCTTGATAATCGTTAGAGTATCCAATAAAAAGAAAGGCAGAATGCTCGTTGGGTCCAGATTTACCTTCTCGCGTCAAATAATTATCTCAAAAGATAAAGAGAGTTTGATGAATTGTTGAAAAAAATCCAATTGAAAGAAAGGCAGGATGTTCTTTGGGCTAAGATTTACCTTAAAGAGTTAAATTATCTTAAAGAGTTTGAGTGTCTAATAAAGAGAAAGGCAGGGCGAAGGTTTGTCCGTTGGAATGGCAAACGTCCGATTCGTCGCGTGGTTTGTTCTCTCTCTCTCTCTCTCGATGAGAATCGCATGTTTAAATTGAATGAAAGGGATAATTTCTTTTGGCGTGTATCGCCATTAAGATCGTGTTACTTAACCGGCGATTTCCGGACTCGTTTAAAACTCTCGTCCAGATGGCGCACGCTCGAATCGAGGAGGCGCGTAGCCTCGATTTTTTAATTTCCTCCACAAAGTTTACGCAATTCGCTCGAACAAGGCGATCAATGGAATTTAACCACGTATGTTTCTTTCTTCTTTTTCTTTCTTTTTCTTTCCAAAGGCCAGAAACCGACCGACCTTTCCACGGAGAGCAACTTGTTGCCGCCGCGAAACTTGATCTCCGTTTCCGATCGTATCTCTCTGAATCGGCTGACACCTGTTCTGCGTAAAATGAACTCGCCG
>NW_025222363.1:0-271 GCF_014066325.1 Apis laboriosa
ATTTACATCTTGGAACGATTCTCGAAAAGAATCTTTTGACTCATTCTCGTGCCTCCTCAAAAGTTTAGTTACGAGTTAGAACTCGCGGAGGAGGAACCAGATATCTATCAATTCCGATCCATCGCGATTTATTATTTACATCTTGGAACGATTCTCGAAAAGAACACGAACTTTTGACTCATTCTCGTGCCTTCTGATTCAAAAGTTTAGTTACGAGCTAGTTCAAACTAAAAGAAGAAAAAGAAGAAGAAGAAGAGAAGAGAAAGAAACG
>NW_025222364.1:0-270 GCF_014066325.1 Apis laboriosa
AACCTCAGGCGATCTCTTCATCAAGGCATATGTTCGAAAATGAAAAATCAATGTGCAAAACTTTTTGCCCTGATTCAGAAATCTACCTGTCGCGAAATACCTTCTTGCACATAATATTTCATACATTTCTTTTTTACGGAGGAAATTAAACATTTTTTAATTTAATTTAATTTAAATCATATTTCTTATAAATATTCATATTTATTATAAATGTATAACATATCAAATAATTACATATTATGACTAAATTTTAAAATTGAATTCGTTTTT
>NW_025222365.1:0-271451 GCF_014066325.1 Apis laboriosa
TTGTGGAAATTCCAGTTCCTGAATCACTTGATATAGCTGAATAAGCTACATACAAAGGTGATTATACGACAGCAATCAAGAAGTTAGCATTGGTTATTGCTGTTGCGTATACAAATTTCAATGCATTTTCAAGAAAATGCTATTCTACTATTAGTAAGTATATTTTTTAAATTGTATATTAATATCCTTTATAGTTATTTGTTTCAGAATGTATTGCATAAGCCATATGGAGTCATTCAATGGATATTTAGTATGTCTTTATCTTTCCTTGGTTTTATTAAGATTGTTTTATTGGTATGATTTCAATATTTATAAGTTATTGGTAAGTTTTAAATCTATTCTAAGCATTTATGCATAGGAAAGAATTATACAATAAAATAAAAATTATAAGTTTATAAGTATTTTAACGATAAAAGGTAAATGGATGGATTGGATGATATTTTTTATTAGTGGTATTTAGGTAAGGTATTTTCAGATTTTGTTAATTGAAGGATTAAAGCTTAATGTTTAAGAAAATAATTAATGTTAAAGTTTTAGAATAGAAGTAGATGATTGTAAAGTTGCTATTGTAGAAATAATACTTAACGTAAACTACATTTATTAATACACAATTAAAAAGTGGTGTTATTATTCAGAGTAATTAGTTAGTTGCATTGAGAGAGATGATAGTCAATAATATAAGGATAATTTTGCATGGAATATATTTCATTTTTTTTGTTTTTCGTAATCAGTATTTTATATTTTCATGACAATGAAAATACAAAATATTGATGCATGCATGGTGTGTCGTGTATATGCATGTGTGGTATTATATATTATGAAATTAATATATAATTTAGTTTTTACTATTAGATTTAGCTGTTAGATTTATCGTGTTAGTTTTTTTTTAAATGTTTATTTGCTCAACGATCAAAGACTGAACGTTTTGCAAATTTATGTCAAAAATAATATTTTTCATTGGTTTTTGTCAATAAATTTTTTAATGGAAATTCGATGAGACTATGGATACGGTGATTGTCCAATTCTCAACAATTTCCATGCAATATGTTAAATTATATTTGAATAATTATTATTGTTTATTACATAATTTATAATTATAATTCTGATATTTAGGAAAATGTTACTGGTGTCAGTTGGTAATCATATTTCATCGGTATTTCGTGCATTCTATGTTATCGTTAGCGATAGGTAGTTATCTGTAAACTTTGAGCAAACATTTATATTTAAAATATTTAAATTTTTGTAATTTCTATTATCACGCGATTGATTTATAGTTTTACAATTTGACATTATAATCTAATGATGTACAATTTTATATTATATTGAATTGCATTTATTTTTGATATTACATACGAGTTTGTAGTATATAGTATTAATTCCGACCACTACTGACGCTGCAATCTTATTTTTCTGCATCGATAATATAGGAAATGTTATTAAATTAGTAAGCTCTCTGTAACTCTCTATACACGGGACAGAGTATCTTTACTTTAGATCATTGAGATTTATTTTTTATATTGTTGTTTCTGTGCCTATATTTTATACCGTTCTTCTATTTTCAAGGTACTTGCATCGTTGTAAATTTTCATTACTATCTCCGCCCATATAGATTACGAAATTATATACACGAAGGCATTAGCTTTGACAGGATATTCATTTGTAACGACGCGAAATTACAGGTAATTGTTGGTAGGTTTTCATTAAAATAATCTGTGTATACTGTGTTGTAATCGTTTAATCAAATCTGGAGTGTTGACCTAATGGTATTTATAGTTACGCAAATTTTCAACAACATTGATCTTTCGATTTTCTCGAGTGAATTATTTCATCGACTAGAACACGATTGGATACGATAATATTTTTGCAATTCGAAGCGTAATCATGTAATTTCATTTAGCCGTTATTGTTTTGCAATATTTCTTTTCAATATTTCATTTTTGGACAAATTATCTAATAACTTCTTTGCGAAAGTTTTGTTTCATATTGTGAAAAGAATTAAAAAAAAAAAAATTCAAACAACTTTTCTCAACATAAAAATCAAATAAAAGGAGAAAACATTTCGCAGAGAATTAGAGAAAATTTTCTATAATACGAATATCAAATTTGCAATATTCATGACATTTCTTATAAAATATTTATAATGTAATAAAAAAAAGGTAGTACAACCCTTCTCGAAGCGGTTTCTGATTGAACGCTTTCAACAGATTAACCTAGGCTATTTTTCTTTTTACGATCCATCCCAATTTGCATGTCGTAAAAATCGTTGTTCTCCGATGAAAATTTACAAACGATTTTTCATAGATATTCGAGTCTTTCTACGAAACTCGAGAAAATCGAATGTGTTCGAGAAATCATCCACGTGCTCTTCGCTCGGTTTATGAATAAGGATAATCCCGATTTGGAAAGTCAATAGGTTTCTTTAAAGGCGCGTAACTCGTGCGATGTGAAAACGGTAGCACAATATATTCAAGAATTAGGTTAATTCGCTCGCAATTCACTCGACCTACTAGACACTTGACTACAACACCAATATCATCCACGGTAATATTTTGTCGTAAAAAAAAAAAAAAAAAAAAAAAAAAACTATACAATTATCGAATCGAAACAACGATTCGATATTTAAATTTTTTCCACTTTCCACTCGACACCTTTTAATATCTATACGCTTCCGGGTACGAGCACGAAGTTTTTTCTCGAAATCGTTTCGCGCGGCTAACGAGTAGGAAATTAGGTTGTTACATTGGAACGACGACCTCTGCGCAAGGATCGAAATGTTCCTCGTGTTCAAACTCTCCGATTCAACGTAATAAAATTCCATCAGGTGTGACGGTATGGGGACCCTCGAAACGACCCAGATATGACCCTGTGGTGAATCTAATATCGAATCCAATCAATCCTTGACTTTTCCACTTTTGATGGATTATTATTTTTTTCGATAATTCGCCTCTCAAAGTTTCCTCGTTTCGAAAGAGGGAAACGGGCGGATATTTCTCCCGAGGTCTCTCCCGATGCCGTAAAATTACCGTAGGTGACGAAAAAAAAAAAAAAAAAAAAAGTCGATGCTCAGGGTTAAAGAGACCGAAAGCTTCCCCGGAGGAGAACGTACGAGGGAGATGGAAAATGGAGCTAACGAGCAAGTTGACGCGAAGGCAACGAGGCGGCCTCATAAAAGGTGCATTCGTAATTGGTAATTGCGTCTTCGGTGGGCTGCACCGCCTTCCGAGTAACAAACCGGCAATTTACTCGCTGCGTCACGCGCATCGAATGTCCATGAGCTGAATTCGTCTGCAACGGAAGCCCACGAAAACGGCCGTTTCCGGCTGCAATGCTCGAGAACTCGGCAAATTTTGCGAATTCGATATCGCGCCTTGATCCGAATAGACACGTGACGTATCGCGAAATAAATAGTCATTTCGAAACAACATAACGCGAACAAGATGGCATAATAATAATCGTTTCAGATTATTTTATTATTTTATTATTTGAGAGATACGAACACGAAATTCCAAGATTTTTTCGAATATTCTTTATTCCAATGATGTCCAAGTCTATGGTATTTCCGTCTACGCAAATGCTAAGGTGTTTCTGATTCATCGCGCGATTCATCGTAACTGGTACAAAACGTTTATTAAACGTATACGGGTCGTGGAACGTGACTGTTGCACTGTTCCGGAACACGAGCGGACCTTTCCATAAATTAAACCGAGACGAATCCGACAGATCAAGGATCAAGAGGAGGTGGTTCACGGCCGGTCGCGATTCAATAGCGATTTCGATCCGATTTCATCCGTCTTTGGATTCGCCACTTATTCAACGAATATTCGAACTCGTTCGAAACAAATTGATTTTAAATTAAATTAAAAGAAGTTGAAAGCTTGGATTCATTTTTTTTTTTTTTTTTTTTTTTTTTTGACTATTGGAAAGAGAACGACGAGAAGTTGGAGAGGGAATGTTCGATTTAACGAGAACTTGGAAGCGCTTAACGATGCGCGCGACGTGGCTCGATTTTCAATGAATCGGCGGTTAATCGGATCGGATTTGAAATCGTTCGAAGACTTGGATAAAGGACTCGGCGACAAATGGAGCACCTTGCAGCTTCGTACGAAATCAGAATGCAAGGTGTTCGCCTTCTATGCGGCCTGGAAAACTTTATTCAGAATTGTTCCGTGTCTCGACCAAACACGCAAATGATGTTTCTCTCGTGGAGATCTTGATCCAATTAATCGTAATTATCCGATAATCGATACCACTTCGATCGATGATGATTTAATCCGTAGGAAAAAACATTTAGTCAATGATAGCGTGTTCCAACGTGAATCAGTCGAGGACAACTACCGTTTAAACATCCGTTCCTATCGATATTGAATCGATTTTGAATCGCGATCGAACCTTTCGATCTGTCGCGATAAGTAAAAGTCGAATATAAATAGAAACAGTTCTGGAATATAAATAGAATACCTCTCAGATTGCTCAACAGAAAGGTTAATTATATAAGACCTTGTATATGCAAGAGATCTTAATGGAAGAAATGCAAAGTCCGATTTGTCGATTCGACGCTACTGCTATTCCAACACACTTCTCAATCATGAACAAGTAAACTTCGATCGGTTCAATTTTCTTTCTTTCTTTTTTTCTTTTTTCTTGAATTGAAACATAGTCACGCAAGTCACTCGATTATAGCCAGTCGATTACAAAATAGTAGTCACTTTTCTATTCTATAATGACGAAATTTCCCAGTCGATATATGATTTCTCGCGAACCCATCGCGATGATTCAATCATCGATACGAACGATGTCGTGTGGCACGCGCGAATCGAACGCGAAGATCGAGGATCGGCAGGGCATTAATTAAGGCCACGAAGAGTCGTAACATCTGCAACTGTACCGGTTCATTTTTCTCGCTAATCCAATGACTAAACCCTCGTTAGACTTTCATAAGAATCCTTAGCGACTGGACAATTAATTTTCCAATTTTACGACGATATATCTCTCTGCTAATTGCACGATCCATCGTCGTTCCTCCACTTTGGCCTTCGTTCCCTCATTTTTTCTTCTTCTTTCCCCCCCTCCTCCCCCCCTCTCCCTTTTGCTCGATCTCTCTCGTTCCCGGTTTATCTCCGTTCTCTCGAATAAGCCGGTTTATAATAAACGAGAAAACGAAACGATTATTGAAAATGTAACGAAGGACGGTTAGCTATTTAGGTCCATCAAGGATCGAACAGGATGCTCACGACGCGTATCAATATATAACGATCGTCGAAAAAATAACATAATCGTACCGATTACGCTTTATATTATACAATGAGTCACGTAATACAGTTTTGATTACACGTTTCCGATAAGTGGCACGTGTTTCGTGGAAAAGGTCGGGCAGTGTGAAACGGTCACGAGTAATTTCTTCCACAATCGACTTTCAATTTTGCGCGATATTACACGTTATATTATACGTGTACATATATATGTAATAACGTGTAATCAAAATAACTCGATCAAGTTGAGAACGGTAATTGCTCTTCGGACGCATTCTTCTGACGCTGACAAACGGAGAGTGATAATATTGATTGAACGTAATGGAAGGGTTCGAGGGTAAAAATCTTCAAACGCGAGAACAACGTCGCGATTAAATAATTTATTTCATTTCGAGGCGATTGATCAACGAGGCAAAAAGAAAGAAACGATAACGTTTGCTTGTCAGAAAACTTTGGCCACTTAATCGAGAACGAGTTTACAAATCTGTACGCAGACGGGGAGGGAATACAGTGAATCGTGGAAAGAGCGAACGGTATGCTTGTAAATTACCGAGAACAGGTTTCGAAGATTAAAATACTCACGTGATTCCTCGATCTAGATTCCTCCGAGCGTATATAAGAATAAACAACGTTTCCTTCCAAGTCGTAAGATTCCATTACAGTTTTGAAGAAATATTCACAATTACAAAATAATTATCGCGAAGAAGAATTCTTTCTTCTGCAAGATTGATCTCCTCGAGAATTATACCTTTCTCGAATCGTTTCATCGAGAGAAACGAGTGTCGTTAGAAATTAAAAAGAAGAATTTGAGCGAGAATTTTTGATCGTGAATCAGGATCTAAATCAGGATGTAAATCAGCTTTTATCAAAGAAACGAGCAAGAAGGAGGCAATCAGTCTCGAAAATCTCATATGGAACGATTCACGTGTGATTTGATCTCGAACGATGGTGGACCGATTTTTAGGAGATATCGTGATCATTCAAGGATTAACAGTGTCCGTGATGTTGGAAAGCACTGATCACTTCCTTGCGGCTGAAAGTTGCAATCTAATTATCGGGTTAAGGTCGGTAATTCCATTTTTGACGAAGGTCAAGAAACCATCCACGCGATCTGCGGCACGTAGTACGTTCGTTTATTAACCCTTGTTGGAATTTTAGCCAGAATATGGACGACGAATGAGACTTAAATTTTTGAATAATAAAATCATTCTTCAAGGAATTGACTTATATAATTCTTACATTATTGCAAGAATCATACGAGCATTCTAATTACTCATAATTACTCGTGATTATTCGCATTGTAATTCAAATATTTCAAAGTGATTATTTTATTGTAATTTATACCTCCTTAATTATACTTCCTAACTAGCAAAAAAATTGATTTAATGATAAATATTATTGGTATTTAATTGTTGGTATTTAACATACTAAATCATTTATTCTTTTAAATCAACGTCACCTATATCATCAAGAAAATTTTTCAAATAGCAAACCATTTGTATTGATATTAAACAAAATTAATAATTAATAGTTAAAAAAGACAAAAAAATTTGTTTGAAATTAAAGAATTGTCTAAAGATCATAGCAAAATAATAAAAAAAATTCCTCTTTTAATAACGAACCGTGGAACACATAAATCATAGAAATTTAGATAAAGAAGATAATTTTTACGATAAGATAAATCTTGCCAAGATATCCTTGCTACTCGCAACCACAGTTAGTCATTGCTTATATAATAACGCGATATAATAACAGCAATCTTGCTTTAATCGGATCATTATGGATCGTTATTTTTTTTCAATATATCGGTAAATCGATGTAACCGAATGGAACAGGAACCTTGTTCCATTTCAGTCTTGCTTTATCCTTTCCCGCTTTCACGAAGAGACAATTCCTTCCTCGAGTTGCCGCGAGGCATGAAAGGACGAGGATCGATCCTCAAATTCGGCCTCGATGAAAAAAAGAAAAAAGAAAGAAAAAAAAAAAGAGAATTGGATTCCCTTGAATCCACCATTGAATTTCCACGCGGAGACACGCGCGCGGAACGCTCGGCCTCGAAGTCGTTACACGCGAGAAAGAAGCGAAATGGCTTCTTACGTGTGGAATCCCGCGATAATCGGCCACGGATGACACCGATTTATTCCCCCGCCCGAGATTTATCGCCGGAAATTATTGCGAACTTCTTGGGAACTTGTTGGCGAGCTCGAGACTAATTGCCTCCTTCTTGCTCGTTTGTTTGATAAAAGCTGTGGTAATTCGAGATACCGAAGAATCTTGGACGATGATCTTTCGTTTCGTTTACGAAAATTGCGAAATGAAATCGTATTTGTTTCGCATTTAAATATCTTTTTGTGTAAATCGAGGAAAGATTTTTGAGCTTAGAAATTTTACATCGTGAAATATAATTGGAGTAGTATATTGGAATTATTGTTTCGTCAACGCGAATCGATAATAATATCGGATGATTCGTAAAATTTTAAGAATAGTAAGATCGATGAAAATATCGTTTGTTCTTTGGATAAATTCTTCTACATTATTATTCTCTATTCTTGAATTTATTTGATTGTCATTCATTCGAATTGTTTCGACATTATATTCATAGGTATACTTTCAGAAATTAGAAGAGATTCAAAGAAATATAAATGATTTAATTTAGAACCATCGCATTTGCTTTTTCAAAAATTGTCTCAATGTTGTCGAGATAAGATCGTGAAAATAATGACGAATACCTTAAAGAATACAATACTTCTTGTTAAATAAATAATAATTTTATTTTGAAAAGGCATCGAATCAATTTCTAGAGCGATTATTCGTCTCATCGTTTATTTTACAAAATATGAAAGATTCTTCCCTACAATGGGACAGTGTCTCTTCAGACATCGTATCAAAACACGATTTTTTCTTCTTCTTTTTTTTTTTTTTTTGCTCTGAATATTCTCTCAAATCCCAGACGATGGAGAGAAGAAAAGAAAAGACAGATTTCCCATTCAAGAGGTCTCTATTCTTCACTTTTATCACGAGGATCGTCGCGTCAGCGCGAATCTCTGGCGCTTCTTCTTTTTTTTTTTTTTTCAACGTGACGAACCGCGTTGAAGAAGACGTCGCGATAAATCGACCCGTCTAGACCGAGAAAATAGCATCGAAGAACGAAGAGTTTCGTTCGTTTTTGCTCGTGTATTAATTTTGGCCAGAGTGACGTTAGACGCGATAAGATCACGGCTCGAACGTGATCGTGCGGTTCTTGCAACCGTGCTTGACGTCATTAAGTCCGCACTTGAATCCGGATTCCGATCGCGACACGTTGTAATCGTGCGGAATCGTCATCAGGATATGTCTCGATGCTTTAATTAAGATGGCATGGGTAATCAACGGTAATTCGATTTTGCAATGGAAATCGCGTGCCCTCGAGTAGTAGTTTTTTTTTTCTTTTTTTTCCTCCGTGATGCTTAGCGTCGCGCGGTTAAATCGATGGAGATTTGAATGAAAATGCAGTTTCAAGAGATTTTTTTTTCAAGAACGATTTCCCTTCTGCATTCAATACCAATATTCAAACTTACTTTTCCATTTCGATAATTTTCCAATAATATTCCAAAATTGAAGTGTATAGAACAAAACTATCGTTTCCACAATCGACATATATCGAATACAATCGAATAAACAATCGACACCATAAGACGGTTCTTTCTCATTTTTCTACATTAAAGTATAACCCTTGCGTTATTCAAAATCGTGCGACGACGATTGATCGATAATCCCAACGATGTTTCGATAATACTTGAACGAGTAAAAGTAAAAGCGTAGAAAACAGTAGTAAAACGCGTTGATTACTTGAAACTCGGATTACGAGAAATCGAAAGAGACGGTTCCTTGGCGATCTCTCACGATCGATGGGAAGAGATAACGAGAAGCGAGAAGCGGCGAATCTGACTCGCGTACTCGGGTGGTGGAGGAGGCATCGCGCCGATTTCCCCGAAGCGATCGGGGTCGCCTCGAGGCGCGGGTCACCTTGACCATCGTCAAGGGCCCGTCCAGAGGGGGTTCGGTCCAGAGGGGGTATGGATCAAGAGGGACGGTGGCCTCCAGCGGCGACATATAAGTCTCAGGAACACTCCCCACCTCGCGTCAAACGTTGCCGGTACGGCAAGCGCGCGGTATACACCTACGATCCACCTTTTATCGCCACCGTTTCCTCTGCCTAGGCCCGCGAGTCCTAGCTTCAACAGAGCTTACGACAGATAGGAGGGAGAGACATACCTGTTGTTCAGCCAACGGTGTAACGAGAACGTGGCGGAGGGACCTGGTGAACACGCATCATCGTGCCTGTACAGCTGCCACGAGCTGCTTAACTCGCAGCTGCTTTATTAGTTCTCTTCACCGCGCGGCTTTCGAGAGAACTGTCCACCGCGTGATCGTCTTCGATCGTCTCGATTCTTTCGACGGATTTGATACGTCGGATCATGAGGATCGTAAGTAATATTGATATCTGTGTGGAAACAGGTGTGACGAAACACACGTGTACAGAGTGTTTTATACTTTCTTGTACGAACTTGTTGGAGCCACGATATCTACGAGTGAAAGTAAGAGAAAAATGTTACGTATTTTTTTCATTTCTGTGGACGACACGATTCGACCGCGTCTCGAGAATAGTCTCGACTCGGAAAAAAAAGAAAAGAAGATTGGAGAAAGTCGACGATGAAATGGAAATATCATCGATAAGAATCATTACATACAATTCTTTCCTTCTCTTCGTTTATCGAAGAAGTATTCGTGGAAGAAAAATTAAGAAAACACCCTGTGCACGCGCGGAAGAGATGTGTGAACGGGAAAGGGAAGTTTTGCTCGGTCCGCGTGCGATTAATTGGAGGGGCGGTGGTATCGGTGGGGGAGACTTTCGCGGGACTAGATCGCGCGCTTTTATATAGCGAAGTAAGTTGGCGGGCTCCCTGTGGCTCGTTCGATCGATCGTCTCTCGGTCTCGGTCGGGCGGAGAAGAAGTCTCGGTGGTTGTGCTCGGTTCGGCACATGACTTGTTACATCGAGAGACGCGAGCGTAATTCGTTCCCCCTCGAAGTTCCCGGGGAAATGAGGTGTTTGACTGGATATCATCGAGCACGGTAGTCGGATCGAGGATCGAGGGGTACACGCAGGATGACACTGTTCCAAGTGAGAATAGATATTAATCGGGTCCTTCGAATTCGAATTATTATAATTTTTTTTGGATTCGAACTTTTCGTAAATTTTCAAAATTTCGATAATTCGAGTAATTTCTCGATTAACTGTTTCGCTTCGAGATTTTTCGTGGACCGTTAGCCGGCCACGGTCACAAGTTGCTCGACGTCTTTAGGAGCCTTTCACGCGCGCGCTTTCTACGATTGTCGATCTCAAAATTATTAACCGCGTGAAACTCGTGTTTTCGCGTCGAACCATCAATTTTAATTGTTCGATAAAAGTGTGTTATCGTCTCGAGTATCTAACTTGTGATAAAGATCTAGAGAGAGAGAGAGAGAGAGAGCACTGTAGCATCATCCTCGTCACGATCACGTAAAGCATGAACATCGCGTATTTCGATTTAACTTTCTACATCCTCCTTTCTGGAACCGTGCCTCGTATCGCGAATCTATGCTTGCAATCGTGTATATATACTGTATATATATATATATAGAGCTAGTTCGACTATCAACATTCTCATCTATGGCTCTTATATGATTATAACATCCGAAAGAAATCGTAGTTTTTAAGAGTTTTTTAATTGCAAATGGCTGAATAACTTTATAATATTTCTATTCCTATTCTTCCGTAATTGCTGATAAAAGATTTCCAGAAGAAGTTGGTTCGCTTCTCTTCCCTATCCTCGATACATTCCAAACGTTCTTTCTCCTATTCTCATTCCAATTATTAGAAAAGTAGGTCGTGAATTTATTCGAAACTTCATAAAACTTCATTTCTCTTGCTATCATTCTCGATTCTTTTCGATCTTCCTCTTATAACACTTTTGTTCCTAAGTTAACCACGAAGGAAGATCTATGATTTAATTCGAAAGTTTCGGAAAGTTTCACGCTTCTCCTTCTCTCATTTCTCCGTTACTTTCTTTTAACGAAGATTCTTCTTCCTCGTTTCTCCTTCTTCGTTATCGCTTTCGTCACACTTCTTTTCGAGGAGAAAGTAATCACTGGTCTCGCATCAATAGATTAACGTCGGCTAATTACCAAGTCTGGAAACGGAGATAGACACGCGGAGGAAGGAATGGAAGGAAGTTGAACGGACGGAGGATATCCGTAAACTCGACTCGGATTCATTCATTGGATCTAGCCGCTGGCGAGACAGGTCCATGTCCTTGCCCGGGGCAAGTTGTAACGTTTGCCATTCGACTGCTGGCGTCTGCTTCGTCTCTTAACCCATTGCGCAACGCGTATATCACTAGCGGCAACCTGTCTGTCGGGATGATTATCCTACTTGATTGATCATTTGATCGATAGAAGTTTAATGGAAATTTTAACGTGCCGTTTACACTATTTCCTTATCCTTACACTTTCTAATCTCTAACGTATCTTACAATTTTCGTGTATAATCTTTGATACAGAGTGATGTGATGCCATGATGTAACACAACTTTATCGTTTCTCATCTAAATTCTTCTTTTTCAAGTTCTTCTTTCGTTGGTTTCCTATGTATTTTTTCGTGCTCTTTTAATTTCATCGTCGTAATCTTCTAATAGGTGTTGGAAAATTGGAAAAGATCATGTAATTTTGAAAACTGCTTATCTCTTTAGAAATTCTATCTTCGATCGATTCGACATCTTTGGATTAAATTGTAAGACGAGGATTTAATATGGGTCATCTTGTAAAGATTAAAAAAGGATTCAAAGTGACTGACCCTTAAAATTGTGATATCTGCTATCGTTGGAACGAATGAAGGAACGTTTCGAAATATCGAAATAATTATTAAATTAGGTGGATATTTTGTGGTTGAATCGTAGATTGCACGGGTGATTGCGTAATGAATAATAATGTAATGAATAATATCCATAGAGGAGATTGATAAAAAAAAAAAGTTCCGGATCAGATCGGAACAATGAGGATAATTCGCCTCAGCCGCGGGAATTGTGTTCACTGTAAAAATTCAATCGAGCATTGTGAAACGAGGACTGGAAACGGCTCAACTTAATTTCTTTTATGTACTTTTTTGGATTAAATTCGAGTCACGCACGAAAAACGTCATTAATCGGTTTCTAAATCGAAAACAATTTTACATAGATTTTATTTGTGCGATTAAGATTGAATTCCATGTTGCGAAATAATTTTTGAAGATTCTGCAAAATTGTTGAGCACCTTGCCTAAGAACCGTGGAAGGAGGAAAAGATCTGGACTCGAATCCTGAAATTCGATCGTAAAAATTTTTTTTTAAAACTTTCCAAAGCGTTACACGATCATGTCCCAGAGAACTCGTTCTGCAAAATTTATTGGCAAATAAATATTAACGTAAAAGTGCGTGGAATCAGAAAATTAATATCGAAAGGAAATATAATTTCGATTATATTGAATTCGTTAGAAAATCATTGATTTAAGTTAAATCACAGTTACTTTATCTTTTAAATGATTGTAATTATACGTATATCCGCATTTCTAATAGAATTATCGTATCACAATATTCTATATCTCTAATAATCACAAATCAGCTGATTTCAAAAAATTCGATGAATTATTCAATCGTCGTCGAGATATAACGTTTCTTAATAATTGTCTCCGTATATAGCCTCAAGTTTGGAAATTGTACGAGAATCGAAACTAAAAAAGGTTCTTGAAGCGATACCAGAAATCCTATAAGTATAACGAAACTGGTCAGAGAAATTGCAAAGCAACGAGATACGGGAATATTTTCGTTCGTTTCGGAGGATCTAGTGCGTGAACGACACACGCCAGTCGGTTAGTACCAATTATGGTATCTCGAGTCGATTTTAGGCCCATTACGATAGTGTTTTTTAGGCGTGGAAACACCTCGTTTCGCGAGGATACGATATTTCTTCTCATAATGATCGTGATAATATTTCTCTATTGCTTGTGATATTATTTATATACTGCGTTGAAGCGGAGAAATTGAGAAATCGACTGCGTTATTACTAGACGTGACAAAAAGGTTTTATAAAAGGTTGCTCGAAAGAAATGTTAATCGTGTCCACATTAATGTCGGGATTAATGTCGACTGTATCCACATACGTATAGCAAAAAAAAGGTTTTACGGTCTTCTTAAAATCATTTCTCAAACTTGTAATATTATTTAACTTTTCACAAGGTTGGACAGGATAGCGATTAGTCATACGACAGAGTGATTGACTTGGTCGTCGTTATCCTTTTCTCTCTCTTCTTATCGATAACAGTATATCTGGACGCTTATAAATCGTTGAATTAACCTTTCTATGCCGCAGAGAGACACACACTTCCTCTTCCAGTAGACTTTCAACAATCATAAATCATGAAACTACTTCGAAGCTTTGATATTTGAAGCTTTGATCACCTTCGTAATCACTTGTTCCGGATGAATTAATAACATTGACTCGGATCAGGAAGGAACAGTTTTAACGTGCACAGCTACACGGCTTACATATTTCCTGCAGGGCGAAAGTGATCGGGGAAACGGATTGGAAAGGAGGGGAAGAAAGATCTGTACACGGATAGATTTTTATTATTTATTTTTTTTTTTTTTCGAAAAACAAAAGGCGAATTTCGCGTTTGGAGAAAGGTCTCCATTCTATGGAGAAATGTTTGTACTTTTCCTCGATGATCGTTGAACCGTGACCACGATCGGAAGTATTCTTTTCTCATTCTCAGCCAACTCTAGTTTACACCCTTTTTCACGCGTTGTCTCGAGAGTGACATAACAGTGTTGTAGCAACAGCGGTCGAGTTAATTATTCATGGTCTAATAGAACCAGATAAACGATATTGGATACTCGACTCTCGATTCTCGAGTTGAACTCTGGAATAAGATAGGAGGTAACATGGAAAGGAAAGTTGCGAATTAAATTACGTTATGCTCGCTAGCATGATGGCAAAATGACGCGAGCGAAAGAATGGATTTGGAATACTTATCGGGGAAATTTTGAAAGAAGGTTTACCACACGATAGAAATTCGATAGATATAAACTCGTTCGTTATAGTCGTTCCACTTTCTAATTGCGAGCACTGCTCGCTTTTTCAACACCTTTGGCCCTCGTTTCGCGAAATAACTGGCCCATCGCCAAGGATAAGATTGAAAAGATTGCGCGACACAAGCAAAGTATGAAATCGCGATTGCTTTCACTCGATGCTGGAATTTTAGAATTCGACGTTAACGTGTACGTTCTATATCGATATCTATATCGAAGGGAATGGTCCGTTTCCATTCTGTTACAATCGTTGAACGCAACTTACAATTAATATCGTTCGAGGTCAACAATATCATCTCGAATCTACTCCGTGATTGCGATCACATTTCACAGGATCTCTCGACGCAGCTGCTGTGTCGAAGATGTGTCAATGCTGCGAAATACAACAATGGTCCTTTGTATTCTCCCTTTCTCTCTTCCGAACGCATGTATCCCTTCAACGTTCTACGAAATTAATAACGCGGATATCGTACGCGGATTTCCAAATGAAACGTGACTGTGTTTCCATTAACCATGGATAACAACACCTCCTGTAGAAGGTTTCTCCCGGGTGACGTCGTTTTGCACTCGGGGAGCGCATTCCGTCGAATTTTCTGAACGGTCGACCTCGATTATCGCGTGCACGTTGCACAATTCCCCTTTCTGAAAGGACTCTCGGTTCACGTTTCGCAGGAAACGAGTCGACGCGATGTTTCCTATTTCTTTTGTGTTCTCGCCTCGCGAAACTATGCTGATGAATTTTCGTGTTGTAACGTCGGTGTACGTCTTTACGCTGAAAATTGTATATCACGGATGAGTTTATAATTTTACGCGAGTCACCTGAAATTGGAAAAATTATACGACTGTTATCTGTTGAAAATTGAACCAAGTAAGACGATATATTGAGCAAGCATCGTATCGTCGTCCATGTCGAAATAATGTCGTAACTCGGTTGGCAACATCGAAAATAAAAAAAAAAAAATCAATAGAAAATCACGAATCAATTCGATTATCAATTAATTTCAATTGTGATGAATCAACAACGGAGAACTAATCGATAAATAACATAATTTCATTGCGATTTATTGCAAAAATTGGGTATTTCGCGTGTAAAAAAAAAAAAGGAAAAATTCAATTTTTCGGTTGAAAAATGGTAATATATTTTAACGTCGAATATCCTTTCTAAATATTGCGATACAATAGATGCTTTGTTTCCATCGGTAATTAAGAAACGCTTGTGGGGAAATTTCTCTGCAAACTGTGCAATTACACGTACCCGCTTCTCTTTTAATAATCGTTTCGCCGATGCATGGGAGTGAAAAAAATGGATTTACGAGAAAATAGAAGTTGGTTTACGGTCGTTGTCGTTCACCACGTGACAGAAAAGTAAAAGTGAGAAGATAACGTTTTGCACGATGTGGGCGTGTTGTAACAATAGCTATCCTATAAGTCGCATAGTGTGCATAGTGCATTCCACTGTGACAAAAGACATCGGTGTAAACAGACTTGTGTGCTTTGTTCGCGGCCAACAATTCGGGCTTTACTTCTTTACGAGAGCAGATTAGAGTAATGATATCGTTATCGATATCGTTATCGATTATTATTGGGAAAGAAAAACGTTTGCAAATTATCGAATGTCCTATCCCTCCGTTAAAAAATTTCGAATGGAATTTAACTTGAAGTATGAGCAAATGAGAAAAAGGAAAAATATCTCGATTAAGAACAAGAACGGAATAAATCTTATGTGTGAAGAGAAGGAAGGGAAATTTTTCGTTATCCATAAAAGTTTCGTGAACGTGACGGGATCCGACAGACAACCGACACGTCTAATTAACCCAACGGCGTAACGAGTCAATTTCACGCGAATATTTCCCGAAGCGATCATCCCAACGATCCTCTCTTTATTAGAGCTGTCGAGGAAACGAGTTGAAACGTAATTGCACCGTTCGAAACGGTGGAAAATTCGTCGAACTTTCGTTCGCGAAAGACGTCTTTCTCCGTTATGCAACGCACACGCATCCTGTTTCTCCGGATGCTTGACCGAGCATCGCCGCGTTGCTACGCACAGACAGACGAAAACGGGCGCAGTTCGTTCGAAGAGAAAAGAGGGGGGAAAGAAAGAAAAATGGACGAAAAGAATGCCGGTGGATATTAAACGCGGAAGCTTAAACGTTTCGCCTAGCGATTCTCCACTCTAATGGATTCGAGGTATTGTATACGTACTCGAGATGCATCTCATATGCGTCGCGCGGAGAAACTCGAGGAAACTTTGTTTGCGCTTGTAACGATCGAGAGATTCATTGTTTTGACAAGAGAAGACTGGATTTCTCTCTCGACGAGAGCATCCATGCTTTCGCTTCTCCACCGTTTGATCTCGTGTACCGATTCGAAATTTAATTTATATTTTCTGATGATACTTCGAGGTTCCATTCCTAGGAAAAAATTACCCGATTGTAAATCGAATATGATTCTACAATGGAAATTTATTGAAACGTGTTTTCGAATATTTTCGTAAAATACATTTCGTAAAAATTGATATTTTTCTTTTGTCTTTTAAAGGGAAATACACAATGGATTTATTAGATTGGAGAAAAAGAAAAAAATATTGGACTTAATAGCGACATTACTGAAAAGATGGATTGTCAGATTCGAATCAATTTGAATAATACACAGAGATTTTTGTCGGTCGCGATCACTTGTATTGAGTCATAAATCACAATATCGATATTTATCGTTGGAAATACGAGCTTTTACAAGAGTTCCGCCATTCGTTCGGACAGATCTACATAATCGATATTTGTTATCGATCAAACACAGGAACATAGATTGCGCTTGCTACTTTTAACTTTGTTCCCGATGACTCGCGCCGAACGAACGAGTGTCGTAAGAAAAGTATGGTGGAGAACGGGCGAAACTTTGCAGTCCGCGGGCGGTTTCGAGCAGATTAGAGGGAAAAAATAATGAAACGGGCCGACCTGCTATTTTATTGATCATTCGGTGGAAAGGAGGCTGAAATTCTTCCTGGAAATATCCGTGATTTGATAAATCTGTTGCTCGCAGGGATTAGAGGGAAGCAGCTATGCGTAGAAACGTACGTATACCGTGTATAATCGTGTATTATCCTTTATTAGTTCACCTTCGACATTAGCAATTTGTAATTTTACTCTGTCGATCGTGTATACGTCGCTTACAAAGATCGTACGTTTATTCTATAAGCAGCGTCGAAGGTGGAAAATTAAATATATAAAATTCGACCTGTATTAACAAGTTTAACGTTTCTTCAGCGAGTGGACAAGTGTTGAAAGTGAAGAGTAAAAGTAACTTCCACTTTTATCGTAATTAATGAAAAGTACTCTGAAGGACAACTCTCGAGAATTTTACTTACCGCGAATGTCTATAGATAGTAATCTTTGTATATACATTGTAACATTGCCGGAGAATGGAATCATTCTGTAAATCAAAATTAGTGAATGAGGGGAAGTTTATACGGAAATAGAAACATTAATCTTCAATCTTCAATCTTAATCAACGTGATTCGTGGACAGAGAGATGAATAATCGCGATTACTTCATTTCTATAATTAATATAATTTCCATAGATTTTTTTTTTAATAATAATAATTTCGTCTTTCTAGGTACTTGACCTCCATAGTATTACTCTACGCTTTCCTTTCTCGAAGAAATTACAGGCTTCACGAGTGCAACTTGCTACTTTCCAAGGTACTTCATTGAAACTCGGAGAGGAATTAGCCTTTCTCGCTCAAGGTTCGAATTCTCGAGCTCCAGTTTGCTTGGAAACCTTTCGAGCCGCGTGATATTCGAATCAGGACACTGTATTAGGTTAGCTGCACGGATATAATTTCACGCGTGAATGATTAATTATATGCTTTTTCTAAAAAAAAAAAAAAAAAAAAAAAAAAAAAGACAGCCTTAAAATACACTAAATCGCCATTCTTCTAATTTATGAATAATATTTATCGCATTCAGGCGTGGAAAACAGGCTCAACATAAATTCTCGTCTCGTTGAAAAAAAAAAAAAAACTCTCGAATAAATAAATTTTCCAATTTCATTGGTCGGACGTGCAATTAATTCTGAATAAAAAAAATGAATGATTTGTTTTTTTAAATCGTTCAACACAAAATCGTAATAAATTTCAAGATAAATATCGAAAACCGTTGCTCGTAATATTCATATTCAATTCATCGTATTTTCCTATTTTACAATTTTAAAATTACGACTTATGTAAGTTTATCCGTTTAAACGGAAACGCACGAATCACAGAAATTATATTATTGGGCTGCTTACGCAAAAATCTCATTGTGAGCGAATGGTTAATTACATAACAGTGTTTGAGATATTCGCTGCTCGGCTCGATTTATTAGGTGTTGATTATTAATCCACGTGACGCGGAGAACCGCGCGTTCTCCGGTTTCTACTTTCCTTCCACATTTCGTGCGCCGCTTCACCCCGACAAATATGCAATATGCTCACGATTATTTCGCAACCAGGCATTTATTAGCCGCGTGTTTGTGCGCGGTTCTCCTCGTGATCATCGACGCGCGTTGGTTCAGATATCACCGCGGCGTTGATATCTATCGTCACGGTGCACGCACATGTGTGCCGTGGTTTGTGGGCGACCTCGTGCGTCTGCAACGAGCGCGTCGTTCTCCTCAGACAGAATTGTTACGAATCTCGTTTTTCTCTTTTTTCGATGCCGCTTGTCAAACCACCTTTCGAGGACAAATTTGGTCGAACATTTATTTCGATGTTCGGTCTAACTGTATGCGCAAAAATCGTCTCAACTCGAGTTACTTGGCCTGCGTTGATAATCGATGTTGATATTCGCCACCTCGACCTTGCTTTTCCGGTTTCGAGTCTAGTTCAGTTTCAAGGAAACTGGAAATGATTTCCTCCGAGATTGTTACGCTTCTCCGGTTGAAAAATTCAAAAGTTCAACGTTCCATGTTAAAAAAGTTAATCTCTCGTGTAAATTATATTATAATAAATTATATCGAGTTGTTGCGTGCCCCGTTCCACGATGAAGCTATTTTAATTATTACGATCGAGAATTGTTTATTACACGCAATTACACCGACATGATTCGTACTTAAATCCTTCTTGTCACGAATTCTCATCGCGGATAGATATATATATATTTGCATTTTTTTGCAAGGAAAGTAGGTGTAGGGTCGCGAGAAACGATAAATATTTCTCGATAGTCAGTTTCGTTACGGTAATTACGCGAATTTATTCGTCCAGGCAGTAGATCTCTAATTAGAACCAATGTCGATCAAGGGTCGATCTCTGGTGCCTGCGATACTCTATCATTAATCTGTCTTTCCCTCTCTCCGCTTCGATCAATCCCGTTCAAAATTGTGACAAGTAAACCACGGTGTGGCGTAATGGGATATCGTCATAGAGACCCGTATATCTCGTTGGAAAATCAACGTAACGTTCTAGATCCAGACACGTGGATCTAGTCAACGTTTTAAATAGCTTATGAATTTTAAAGATATCAGATATCGATCTGGAATCGACTTCTTTCTCTCAATGTATATTCAACGGAACTTTATAATAACGAGTCGATAGTTTATGAATTTCAAAGATGGATACGGAAATACTTTATTTATCCATCTGGAATCTCGAATGAACAATAAAGTAAACAATTACCTTAATAAGTCAATCGTTGGTTCATCGTTGAATTCTTGATATATATCGCATAAAATTGTTCACTCCTTCGCTATACTATATCTAGCTATATATCTACGCAATTATCAGTCGTATGTAATAGGGCAGCAATTAATCGCCTTGACATTGCGACAAGCGCGAAGAAAGAAATCGCGAAGCGATGACGTGTCGCGCGTTGCTCACCTTGCTTTCGATACAGAAAACCGATATGTGTGCAACAATGTAACCGCTCGTTCAATCGTCGTTTCGCGCGATTATTCAAACGCGATTATCCAATCAAACGCGTTCGTGGCTCGGATGAGGTGACCGTGTATAGCGTGCAACGATTTCGTCAGATTTTACGTAAGAATCGGAACGGGCGAAAAGAGATGATCGGTTGTCAGAAGATATAAATCGCCGGCTTTTCTTCGCTCGCCTCGAATCGTTTCCCCGCGTCGAACTCGAGATACGAAATCGGATTTTTCGTTCGTTGGAGTTTACGACACGTTTACGACACTGCACTCTGTTCCCTTTTTAAACGTTTTCCTTCGAGCACGCGATGTCTCGTGAGCTGATAACGACCTGGGAATATTTATCGCTTTTTGCGGAAACAGATCGGGGGATCTGTCGCAATGTTCTGTCGAAACTTCGGCACAAGCGAGCAATTAACGAGTTGCTTTTCTACCGAAAAAGTAAAAGGAGTGAAAAAGTAACGGGAAATGTTACTTTGTCCACGTTTTCGATTCGAGACGCAATCGAATTCTTTATTTCCTAAGAAATTTTGACATTTATGACGTTTAATAAATCCTTACAATTCGTTCTTTATCTTTAGATTTTTAGAATGTAAATTGTTGGTGACAAACGTACGGATCGTTCGTTCTTTCAACGTGAAATTATCTTTAAATTCGTGTAAGAAAGATGTCTGTTGAGCTCCTCGACGATGAGCATGAGAACCTTTTTTAGTTATTAATCGTTAAATTTTAAATAAATTCTCACCTTTGAAATCCGTGAAATCGACGACGATGATTTTTCGACACAAATCTTGAATGCAATCTATTTCTGGAATCCTTTCCCATTCGAAATTCCATAAATACGAACGACGCAAGAGAAACAGAGAAAATATCCTCGAACGAACAAACAGCGGGATCGATTAAAAATCGAACGGCTGCAATTTATCAGAGTCGAATGGGACGACTCTGACGGCGCGTGGTAAAGTGACTCCGTGTTGCGATTTTAACGTTCTCCATAATTCATCGTGGTTAATTTATCGAGTAACACTTGGGCTTCACAGATTCTTGCTTAATAATGGCGAATGTTTAAGGAAATCGAGGCAAGAAACGGGAACGTTTGAGGAGAGATCTGAACGACTTCTGAAACGGATACGAAAGCAGAGAGTGGTGATTTTATTCGACGAGTATATTCGGCCCATAAATTATATCGCATTGTTAACTGATAGAGGCTCGTAAAAATTGTCGCATGGGTTGGAGAAAATCTCGAATCGGTCGTCAATCATTGGATCGAGGTTAAAAGTGTTTTCAGAACGAACGTCTAACGAAGCTTTCGATTCCCATTTATCGTTGTACATAACGGAATTTAATGGGGCCGTTTCCGGTTTCGCAGAAGTTAAAAGTGGAATCGTCACGATTGTCTCAGGAGGCTCGATTAAAACTTAATTGAAAGGCTCGAGGATTGCTATTTTTCATTTATGTTTATACATTTTTTTTGAAAGTTTTTGCACGGAGATTGGGAAACGGTGAAAGTATCTAATAAATCGTTGATAGATTCAATAAGGGAACGCGTAATTCGGACGTTTGAAGGGAAATTATAATATCTCGATTGACAGGATCGATAATTTATTTCATCTTGACAACCGTATTTGTGATGCAAAAATTTGAACGTAAATAACGAAATATTCCCTCTCGGTTAAAAGAAATCCTACTTTGAAAAATTTGAAATCTATCTTGAAATTCTAAATAAGATATTTTGATCTTACTAGGAAGGCTGCGATTGATTTTTCGAATTTATAAATAAAAATCAGGAAAAGATAATTATTATTATTATTATTATTTTCTATAAGATAAAAAAAAATCATACGTATTACACTAAAGATTAGATTAATCTTTCCATTTCAGACAATTCTGATTCTACTGGTTTTCACAGTTCTGGCAGCGGTCTCGTCCCAGGACTACAGTCAACTGTTCGCAGGATTCGGACCTTATATCAGGCAAGCAGTAGCAATGCGAGATCCACGATCGAATAGAGGTGAATATGCTAATCCTTTTAACCCACGAAATCCTTGAAATCCTTCGAACCAATTCCCGATAAACTTGGGATTCGACCAACACTGCGTCCCAACGATCCCAGTCCTCGACCCCTAAAACCCTGTCGGAAATAATCTTCGAGAGTGAGATATGGATTCGCGAATAATTGGCGGTTAATTCCATTTCCGCTCGAGTTGTTGACGAACCGTGACGCTCCTACCAAATGAGATTATTCTCGGATTCTCGTTCGAAGCCAGAAATTACGATCGATGCCGGAAGGGGGAACTAATAACGATAATTTCATAGATATCGAACGGTTATATATATTTATATCTGTATATAGAGAACGTTTAAACTACCGATAGTACGTGATTAACGTAATTCGTGCGTCGAGGAAAAGGAAAGTGATCGTACGAATTCTGAATGGATTTGCAACGATTGCTCGATCGATTTCTACTTTTAATAATTATCTATATTAAAAAATATAAAATTTTATTTAATAATAAATCGATGGATAGATGTAAAATGAATTTTAAATCGCGTATTTATTATTTTAATTTAAACTTGTTCAATTGATATTTCGCATTTATTTTAGCAAAGTTGTGTAATTTTTCAAAATAAAAAAGAGAAACGATCGTGTAAACTCCGCATCGATTTTTATTAATATATCAACGGTAAAATTATGCAAATTTATTCGGTATTAAATAAAAAAGAAAGAAAATTAAAATTTTTTTGATAATAAATTAATAGATAAACGCAAAGGAATTTTAAATCGACACGCGTTAATATTTTAAACTCGTGCAATTAATTTTAGAAATTTCACATCACTTCGAGTTCGAAATCGAAGATTAATGGACGAGACGACAGGCGCTATTTGTTGCCCTAATGAGGTATCCCATTCTAACGTTGAAGCTTTGACATTTGTCTGCACGTGTATAATTCGACACACGCCGTAACCAGGATACGCGATCCTTGCGATCGAGTGGAACGCGGCGGCGCGTTTTACGCACGGAATGAGTGTCAAGTTCAAACTCACCTACAATAAATAGAGGCAGGAAAATGTTGCTGACATACCGCCAACTTGTGCTCCGACTGGTCAATTTCTTGTCAACGTGTGTTAGATAATAATTTTTCCTCGAGTGAAATACCTTTTTACGCATAACTCTCCGCCATTCTCCATCTCCAATCGTAGTAACATCGTAGATTCTTCTAAAGTTTCTTTTCATGATTTCCATACGTCTTTTTTTTTTTTTTTTTGAAAAATCCAACGATATTGAAAATTAATAAATATGTTCTTTTACAATTGCACGTTGAATAAATTAACGAGAAGAATCGACTAGATAAAAAAAAAAAATCAATTTCTTAAATGATAAAACGATAATATAAATTTGAAGTTAAAGAAGAATAATGGAAGAAATAAATGAAACTTCGATTCTAGATATAGTATATAAAATTTTGTAAAAATATCAATATATATATATAAATAATATATTTCGGCGATCATTCTGGATATAAAAAAAGAAGGAAAATTTTTTTTAGAATAATTCAACTATATTAAATAATCTTAATTCGTGGAGCGTAAAAGGGAAGTGATCTCGTGATAAGCTGATAATGATCTAGCAATAAATTGAAAGTCTAATGATAACTTCAATCAGGTCGTTCGCATTTCTTAATTAACCGGAACAATTGTGTTCAAGTGTTCAAGCCACGAGGTTCATAGTTTCGTAACAGTTTGCAGCGATGCGATAAGGATCGAGTTTGTTGCGTGAGATTTGCACCTCGCACGCATTAATGGAAACCGCTATTTCCACAGTGGCATCGATTAATAGTCGTTCGGATTGCAAATCACTTCCCGATTCAGATAGATTACACTGGATCTCCTTGAAAACTTGTTTATAACGAGGTGCTTATAAAATTAACACTCCGTAGAATTGCACAGGGAGGATCGATTATGTGGATTCTCTCGTTTATACGCGGCTGCCTTATACAATCGGCATTATAATTTAAATTCCTTCGTTCCGAAAAGGTTATAGAAGATACACGAAACATTGCGAAAGATTATGAATATTTGTGTTCACGATCGTGATCGAACGATCGATCGAAACTAGACCAAACATATATCGAAGGAACGAAATGACAATACGATGGAATTCTTCTTAAAGGAATTTTCGAATGATAGAACAAGCAATTTTCTTCCATTTTTCGTCATTATTATGTTAATTAAGGCATAAAATATAAACGAAATATTATTATTTAATTATTTATGGATCTCATAACTTCTTTGTTGAACACATACACATCGAATTATATTCTTTTTGTTTCTCAGAGTATCGAGAAGATATATTTTCATTTTCATTTTTATCGGCTTCTTGTTCAAAGTATTCAAATTCAAAATAACACTAAAATGATTTAATAATAAAATAGCTAATAGCTTCGAATAATTGAATGTTTGGATAATCTAAATCTTTGGACGCTAGAGATTCCATTGCATCGTATAAGAAAAATTAAAAGATCGTTTTAAAAGATCAGATCGGCGATCTTTCGATTTGGACCGCAAGCAACGACCGTGAAGAGTGGATTATAAATTACGCGAAAAATTTCGTAATTTCAAAACGACTCGTGTACTTTTGATAAGATCGCCGTGTAACAGCGATTACAGAGATCATCGGGGATGTCAGGAGCGTACGGTAGTGTAATTTCATTGAAGCATGGTCTTTCTGGGGCACGATGTTGAATAATCGCAAGCTACGGCCTCAGTTTAACGAGCTCGTTTAAACCGTGTTTATGATTTTTCATAAACGTTGCACGGGAACGGAGAATGGAATCGAGACGTCGTTTCTGATTGAAATGAAATCGAGAAAAGGGGCATAACTGTCAGATTGACGAATGACGCTTAAGGCTTCGTGCCTTAAAGTAATCGATCTCGTTTAATACGAACCGCAAAAGGTGAATTACTTCTGAAGTAGAAATAATCGAGAAGATGTAAATTTGATCGAAGAATGATCGAAGGATGACATTAAAATTTTCGTCCCTCGCGGAGACATCTTCCTCTTCCACGATTTCTTTCTTTTTAAAATTTCTTTCATATTTCTGACAAGGACGATTTTCGTTCCAGGTCCGGTACTGTTTCCTCCTGGCCCTCCGCCCAATAACGAGGACACCAGCGGAGTGATAGTAGGCGCGAGCGGATACGGATTCGTGCCGCCCAACCAAGGTAAATCGTCCTTCTGAGGAGAAATGGGAAATGCTTGAACCCGTGGCGCGGAGAAGCGGAAGATGGCGCAAAATATCTGCTCCTAAAATTCACACCTCCACCAAAGACTCAACAACACGGCGAGCAGTAACACTTTGGGGATGACACTAACTCCCGAGCACTTGTCGTCGCCCCTTGTGCACTTAACTTGTGAATAAATCGCTATTTATTTGTTGCCAGATACGTCGAATCGCCCAACCCCCTCCCCCTCTTCGTTCTTCACTCCAACGTTTTTAATCTGCATGACTTCCTTCACTTACCATACCTCGAGGGACGAAATCATTTGAACTCCATCCTTCGACCATTCTTACATCCGAGATCAAATTTACAGCTCCTTGATTATTTCTACCTGAGTAATGATTTAATGGTTAAATTGCGAGGAATCATCGTGACTAAAAAGTATCCATGGAAGATATTCTGTAATTAGCGATTGTGTCGATTCATTGAAATTTATTCGCTGTATTTATATAACGATTCGTAACCCATAATCATTTGAAAATAATATTCACAGCTCATTCGAAAAATTATTCCTTCGAGTAACACAAGTAAGGAAGACGTACGTTTCATTTTAACTATAGACTTTTCATATTTTTAAATCGACGTAGATCATTTTGAACGACGATCCTGAAATTACATTTAAGAATTAAACGGACGATACGATTCGATGGCTTTTGTGAAAGGCCATTCCATTTAAATCGTGATCCTGAACTCCTCAAGAGCGACGATCCTTCTCCTTGATTTCTATCAAATCAATGAAATATCACGCAGCGACACGGAAGATGGAATGCAACCTTCGATTCTATTCTCCCGACTCGTACGAAATTTGTAAATATAAAAATGGACACCTCTTCCAAGACTAATTTTACGTAGTTTCACACTAATACGATTCGTGTTATCTATAGTGGCTAATTAGCACTTGCCCAATTCACGAATGTGTTTTAACCAATTCCACTAACACGATTCCACGCAAAAGGTATAGAAATGCACAAAGTTAAACCATTTAACTTACCACCATTTTTATTTTATTTTGGAAAGAAGAAGGGCAACTTTCCCTTTCGAGAATCGAAAAATCTTGAAAACAAACAAGTAACCACCCTTGTGAAAGGTCCTCCAACTTTGAAAGCTGACAGCGTGAAAAATTTTCGTGAAAAATCTATTCGATCCTCGCATAAATCACATGGCGGAGTAATCCACGTGTAAATGGAGGCATCGAGAGCTTTCTCTTCCTCTCTGCCTGATTCTCGCAGCAAAAGTTAGGAATAAAAATTCTCCCTCGTCTTTCATTATTCGAATTCAATGGCGGCATTCCTCGTCGTTCGATAGAGAGGAAGAGGAAAAGAGAGAGGAAGAGGAATACCGGTTTCCCCGAAGAAGAGGCAACCTTGGGATCCACTTAGAGAGACGGGGGTCAGTGAAAGTGATTTCGTTGGCCTCGTGACTTAAACTCGTTTACACGTAACCTCGGCTGAGCTACTTCGCGAAGCGTAACAGGTGTTATGAGGTCAGTTGGACAATATCGTAGTTTTTGGCGACACGAAAATCTGATGTATCTCTGCTGCTGGGATCAATGATCCGTTCATGGTCAAGTTCGTGGTTTTAGGCTTTTTCTTTTTCTTTTTTTTTCTCTTTAAGATAAAAAGTTCTTCTTTGTGGAACCGTGAGGCTATTTAACGTATCATATTTTCTAATCGAGGGGAAATATTATAATATTTCGTTACACGTCGAGAAAATAATGATTTCCTCTTTATGTAGTAAAATTGACAGTCATTCGTGTATTTTGAAGATGGATCTTGACGAAAAAAAAAAAAAAGAAAATTAAGAAAATCCTTCAGAGTAAGATCGAATGATTCAAGATAAATTTCGAAGATGATGTTGTTTCTCTAGATACGATAGAAATAATAATAAAAAATGATCTAGAAAAAAAAAAGAAAATCAAAAGTTTTGAATGTAATCAAGAGGAGGAATAATTTCGTTCCACGAAATTCAATTTACATTTTCCAATAGTCGAGCGTAACCCTGAAAACATTACTAGCCAATCGCGTAACGAAGGCAATTACGAGATTTATAATCGTTAACAAGCGCAATTAGGCATCGTTAGGGACTCGTCGCTACTTCTTTATCGCGGATCACCGTTGCAAATAAAAATAAAACTGACTCGTAATTCGTTGCCGCGTATCGTTCTCTTAACGAGACCCTCGTAATATGATTTCGTGCAACGAGCCGTTATTCGAACGATCGTGAATTTTTAACGGGCGTAATTTCACAAACACGCGGCCCAATTGAGACGAAAGTTCGATCCGTGCGCAAAGAGTTCCATACGCTGTCGTTGCATACGCTGTCATTATGAGTAATAACACTTAATCGAATAGTTAAATGAGGTCGCTCGAGGAACTTCCACACCTTTCCTCTGCCTGGAATTTAATTATTATTGCAAATACTTGCTTCTTTTTTTTTTAATTCTTTCGTTCCTAACCTTTAATCGGCATCCATGTCATGGCCTCTGGACAAGAATATCGATTACAATCGTCGTCAGAACTGTCAGACAAGACTCTAAATTTTTAAAGTCTAACGTCACATTTGAGAGTATATAATATTGGAAAGAGGGAAAAAACTTTTTCCCTAAAAACTTTTTCTACTATCTTTTCTCAAATCTCTGTGGCATTAAAAATTTAGAGTAATCCTGGTTAGCACTTGTACCAGAGCTTCTAGTCGTTGATTTTAATATCGATTTTTTATTACGAAACGATTATAATAAAAAGATAAAACCGTTTCGCTCCACGTATATAAAACGAGCATATTCGCGCGCGTGTACCTCGACAAAAGGATCGACAAAAGGATCGATGAAAGTTTACTGAAAAAAAAAGAAAAAGAAAAAAAAATATGCCTTTGTAACAACCGGTTTCCAAGAATCATAGAAGATTCAGAGAAATAATATTCCATAAAATAATATTCAATCGGATTGTTCCGTGCCTTCCAATCTATCCAGACAATAGAACGGAACATTGTTCACAATGGCTCAAGATAAGCGGATAGAACGTTCGAACTCGATGGAGAAATAAATCTTCAGCGCAACGGACTAGCGTCTAGCGTCGGTTATGGCCACGGTATATCTTTTGTTCATTAATGCCTGTAAACGATCGCGATGGAGCGGATAAATCTGCGAAACTGGCGGTGATTAACGTTCTTCCGCGTCTAAGGGCAACGCGTTAAAAAGTTCCTCGCGGAGATTAACTCGCGGCCGGATAACTCCGCGAGAAACGCAGGAGGCGAGGATCAGACCCGTTTTTCTTGCGATGCCAACGACGCTCGTTCAACGAATGCGAGGATGGCCCGTTTCGACGTTGTCTGCGCGTTATCGAGCTGCCTGCCTCTCCCTCCTCCCCGCTTGCGGAATAATTGCGAGGAAAGGGGCGTAATTACGGGGTAGAAATCGGGGACAAATCCTCCTCGATAGCGTGGATTCCGTGGAGGAACGATTTAGGTGTTAATGATACAGTTCTACCCGCGAACGAGCGGGTGCCAGTGAAAGGCAGTGATCGTCTCTGAATGTCTATGATCGACAATTGATGGTGTTGGTCCGGGGAAGGGAAAGGAAATAAGACACTTAGCCGCACGTGTTGCTAACTAGTAGTAGAGCGATCGTTAAACTTGAACCACGCACTTCTCCGATTTCACCTTCGCTTGTATATTCTTCTATCTATTCGTTGTTGCGTCCTCGATATATGGTTAAGATCCATTTCAGACAAATTCTCAATTCGACATAATATAATCAATAATATCAATGTTATTTTCGGTCGGTAAAATCGGGAACGGGAAAATCGATAGAAATCGGGGAAAAAATAAAAGAGTAAACATGGTTCAAAAACCTTCTCCTCCTCGATACGCTCTCTCCAATTCTGTCGCTAGGGGAAGGGTTGAATTTACGCACAGCCACGTCCCTTGGATCCTGCCTAATGGATCCCATTGCCTTCTCCCCGTTGGTTAACTTTATTGTCAGCGCCGTGGTCGGCCGGTGTCGGAGGCAACGGGCAGAAAAGCGAGCACTTAACACAGTCAAAGGGAGAGAGGATATCGGACGTGGTGGAGAGATGAGGTGGAAGGGTGGCCGGGTGACGAGGGTCCTGTAATTAGCGAGCTTTGAAGCGGTCCCGTGCCTGACTTCTCATTACCGACGGTCAGGTGTCCCGGCGATTACTCGAGGAGCTTTGCCGCGCGATTCTTGGCGAATTATCGCGCGTGATCTCGGGCGGAACCGTGCCTCTCGCGTCTCCTCTCCGACGAAGAAGGATCGAAGGGGCGATGCTCGACCACGATGAGGGGAAAGGATGGAGAAGGAACTTTGGAACGTTTCGAGATCCTGTTTCCTTGTGTCCGCGAAAGTTTGACAGGGTCGAGGGTCGTTTGCTTTCGCGCGAACGCGTTGAGGGTGAAATTTAACGCCGCAAGAAATTTGGGGGAATTTTATTTTCGAGAGGATGCGTTTTTCGACGAGTTGAATTAAATTTGGGGGGAGAATTTCGAACGATTTGACCGATCATAAATGTTTCCTTACGTTTTGTTCCAGCTTTCTATAGGTTCTTTTACTATTAACCGTGAACGAAGGATTAACGGGATATTGAGAAGGTTGCGAGTGCCGCGTCATCGATGGGGAAACTGTACGGTGAGAGAGTTCTCGAGAATATGGGAAACTCAAGGGGAGGAACTATCTAGGAACCACGAACTCTGCATCCGTCCTTGTATTATACGTATCTCCACAGTGTCTCTGGATACAACACCACCAGGAGCATCCTTATATTTGTGTAAAGAATCATTGTATCGAGTTAATACATTGTTAATGTTTTCTACGACTAGTGTCTCGATATACCGCCTCACCTCGATGGACAACTTCTCGATCAACAACCATCGTTACACTTAAATAAAAAAAAAAAAAAAAAAGAAGAAGAAACACATCTAATAAGATAGATTTGACTAAAACTACGTTTAACTTAAAACCATCGGTCGAAAGGTCTATTAAGAAACGTATTTTACGCTTCAACATTTACAATCCACCAGATCAGATTGTAAATTATCCTCACAATTTTCCGCGCATAAACGAAACGTCGGATTAGAAATCGCATTAGAGAGAGCATCGCAGCCGCGTTCGATCGTGGCCCACTTGAAAGACGCGTGAAATTAACCAGTTGTAGATACAACTAACCCTAGCTAACTTCCCTCCAACCTATCCTATCAATCTTGATACACGATCGAGAGGTGTTTCCACGATTCGACGTGATTTCTCAAGCGTGCGCGCTGCTGCACGCATGCCTGCCTCGTTCGCGTTACGTCACGATCGATCGGCGGCCGACTCCTGACGACCAGTCGGAGGCTGCACTTGAAATCGAAACGCACGCGGCGACGGCGCATGGGCGGAACGAAAATTGGCGGAGATCGACCTGCATCTCCGTTCATCGATCACTGAACGATCCGGTTCGAGTCACGGTTGATCGCCACCAAATACCTATACCTACAGCTTGTAAATATTCATGATGTAATAAAATTTACTTTTTTTTTTTAGTCGAATCGAGAACACACCTTGGGATATAAAATGGGATATAAAAATGAGAATTTGTTGCGGGGATTGTTCAGATGCAAGGTGACGCGTTATTTGTATTTGCGTTCAATATTTTTTTCTTTCTTTTTAATCGACGATAGCATTCGTCGATATATTTGTAAAATATATCCGAGTAGAGAATGGAAAATGACAGTTGGTTTAAAAGGAAAAAAATAGATAAGCAACGATGACAATTTGATTTTATGAAAACCTGTTTGACAGGCCACGCGATAAAATTGTGAACCGTGCTGTCCCCGATTATATACGTATGCAAATCAGAGGAAAAGAAATTATTACGAGCCACTGTTAGAGGAGAGAGGAGGGGAACGATCGATAGTTGCGAAATTTCACCGATCTCTAACTCCCTCCCTCCGGATTGGAAGTGAAACCTCTACGTCTAACGATAACGAGGCGCGTTGAACCCCCCTCCTCCGCTCGCGAGTAATTACCCTTTGATGATCGAGTTCCATTCGCAAAGACGATCTCGTTAGCGTAATTACGTGCAACAGTAACTCGACGCAACGATGGATGGAAACATGTGGGGCAAATTAATCCACGGAATCTCGCGCGATCTCTGCGCGCCTGCCACTCGTGGGTCGAGTGGAGTCGATGAAAGTTGATGGGTTAACGAAGTTACAAAAAAAAAAAAAAAAAAAAAAAGAAAAAAAAGGAATAAGGTAAAAACGATATACTAATAAACGATATAATTACCGTCTTTACACGAGATGATACGGAAGATGTCGAGAAATCGAGATAGCGAGAAGCTTGTTACGTAAAGCTTGTGAAGAAAAATTGCAAGGCGCGAAATTTGAACGTTCCCTCACGGTTGATTCAATGGGTGGAAATGGTCGGGAGACACAGCGATCATCGCTCGACGGAATCGTAAAACGAGATTGATTCTCGACGAGCAGTGTCGAGCAACGAATCAAGAATTAGACTCAGCTTAGGGATATTCGAAAGCGTGCGGAGAAACGTTAATGCGTCGTTCCATCCCGCGGGGAACGGAATCGAGGACGTTCCGCACGCCTCCCAGGAAGCTAATGGCTGACTCAGCGCGGTTAATCTCCCCCTTTCTCCCTCTTTTTCCCTCGTGAATGATTAACGAAGCGTCCATTAGATCATTAAGATTTGCCAACGCTTCGTCACGCTTGCTTAGACGCGTCGCGATCTTAATTACGAATTTCTCTCTTCCTTTCTCGAGATCGATTCGATCCCGTCTGTCTGACCAACGTCGCTCGTTTCTACTTATCGATCAGACGTCGGATTCGCGTCGTTCGAGATACAAGGGAAGGGATAGCAATTTTGACTCCCTTGAAAATATTGGGAGAGGTGTAATAAATAATTTTAGATTTCGAGGTAGCAGATTCACGGTTCACGGATATTTTATCTAACGGAATCGGTTACGATTCGTTTCAAATTTCGTTGGTTATTAAGTGTATTAAGTGAAAGCAAGAAGAAATATCGACTCTTCCATCTTTTTCTTTTTTCCTTTTTCATTTCTATCGGCCAATTCTCGCGTGACGAATTTTCCAACGATCCCGTAACTCCCCCATTTCCTCTCCATTCTTACATCACACAATCGTAAGCGCGTATACACGTGATGATCGACGCGGAGGCAATCGCAGTATACATTCGAACGAAAGTATATATTTCTACACAGAAGAAACCGGAAGCAGGATCGATACAATTACGCGAAAGTAGTGGTAACTCGAAGTAATTACGTTAGCAAAAGGCTACAGGTGCACGGAGGAGAAAAGGGGCGGTTAATAAGAGAAGAGCGACGAGGGAAAGCGAGAACAATTGGCAATCACAGGTCGCTTCGTGTCTCGACTGTAAACCCACATCATTCCGCGCAACAGCCATTCAAACAGACGAAACGGAGGACGGCCTAGACTTTCCTCCGTGTCATTCCCCGTGTTATGTCACCGAGGAGCTACTTTTACTCTTCGTTCGACAATCGGTATCGCCGTCTTCCAGTTGGCCGGGCAAACGACCGGCCGATCGATTATCGCATTTCGCCTTCTTCGCGTTTCTTCGTTCCAACGAATTTATCGGCGAATAAGTAAACCAGGCTAAAACTTCCCTGATCGGATTATTCGCCGTTCGTTCGGCGAACATTACGCCGCGGTTTACCGCTCGAAATTACGTTTAGAGTTTAGATCGTAGACTCGTTCCGTCTGGCTCGCGAAACTAAGGGGGCATAAAGTCTGCTCTTTCGTTCCTGTTTCAACGTAGTATCGACGTAGCACGATGGTATCACTCATTGCTTATTCCGCCACAGTATTCTAGTTTTTGCGATGATTTTACTGTTTTTCCCCTTCCTTCATAAGAAAGAAATAATCGCGTGGAAATAAAAAGGAAAAATAGAATACGTAATATTGCGTAAGGAACGAGTACGGATATATATATATATATATATTTATTCGTGCGATAATTGATTTATATTGTATCGTAGTGTATTATCGTATCGGCCGATTTTCCGTAAAAACGAACGATCGAACTTTCCTTTTGCAAAAATATTACATATCGCGTGATTAATCGATCAGGGAAGAAGTTGTTGGCTCGACCACTTTCAATTTTATCGGTGGGAGACACCCTCGCGAAGAATTATCGTTTCGAACACGTAGACTCGTTATTACATAACGAAATTAGTCGCAACGAACGAACCTACATGACTAACAGAGCGTGCAATAGACCGCGGGAAATATCTTTCGGTCGAACAAGTCGATGTCGCAATCTTGCCACTTCCGGCACCCTTCGAGTATTCGATACGTAAATTAGTCACAGATACGTCGTACCTGTTTTTCGTTAAACTTTACATTTTCTTTTTTTTCTCAAGCGAAAAGAAATATCGATTTTAAAAAGGAATGTCATTCGAGATGAATAAATTTATGAATTTTATTCGAAAAATTGCGAGAATCGGATTTTTAACGAAATTGTTTCGAATAGGAAATTGATTTGATTGATGTTTCAAATTTTTTCGATTCGGTACACGTATTATGGAAGTTTGTGAGTGAACGTGAAATGATATTACGGGTGAATATGGGTGCGAAGTGAAATTAGTCGAGATTAGAACCGAGAAACTTGTTGTTCTCTTACCATCCGTTTTCTTACCAAAAAGGTTGCAGCGTTCATCGACAGATGTCGCTCGAGGTACGAAATGACCCAAAATCGCAGCTAATACTATTTTGGCGGCAAAATATCGTTACTTATTAATCAAATATCGAGTATTCCTATCGAATTATCGAATCTGCAATCTTGCAATCGTAATATATTCACCAAGTATTAACGAAAAATGCTCGTCCCCGTTAAATCATTAGCAAAAGCTAGTCATCAGTCTGGAAGACCGTCAGTTGTCAGGTCGACGACATGAAATCACGTTAGTGGAACAGCGAAGCCCATCAGTCAGTTCTAGGGTTGAAGTGTGCGATTCTAGGGTCAGTCTTTTAAGCCTTTGACGCGATTACGTCGTTTTTAGGAAAGCATTAGGCGTCTCTCTGCTCTTCTTTTTTTTTCTTCTCTCTCTCTCTCTCTCTCTAAATAAATCTCTCTTCCTTCACAATTCGACTTTCGAGAAAATTTTCAAAATTCTTTCCACCTCGATATAAAAAGTCGTTCCCTGGAAATATATCGGTTCGACCGCGAACGCGAGAGTATAAACCAATCCTTTCTTCGCCGCCGCGCGCGTTCAAAGGAAATAAGGGAGGCGGGGGGGGGGGGGGGAGGGCGTTGGAACGGGCGGGAGAAAATCCGCGAGGCAGAAGGGCCGAATTCATTATTAAAAAGCCGAAGCGAAGGCGCAGTGCCTCCCCTTTCATCTTCCCTTCGGAAGCCAGTGCATCAATATTCAAGCGGCGATGCGCCTCTTCGTATCGCGACAATGTCAGGTAGTTTACTTTATATTTCACAACACCCCCGCCATCCATCCAGGCCTCTTCTCCCCCTGCACGGTTATAAGATCCTTATCGCGTCTATTCAAAGGCGGCCGCGCGAGCCTGCGAAAATAGAGATTCGGTTCCCTTCTTCCACCTTTTCCTCCCTTTTTCTCCTTTTCTCTTCGCTCATTGCCCGCTCTCGAGCAAATCCTGACGGGGGATCGCTTCAAAGGGAACACCCTCTTCCGGTCCCCGTTGGACCACCATCTCCTCCGGTCTATTTCGTGTCTCGAATCGAAGATCGAAGGGTTCCTTAACGGTTGGCAATATTTCCTTTTTCCTTTTTCTTTTTTTTTTTTTTTTTTTTTTTTATCTCGAAAATAAACACGTATTATCTCGTGTATGTCGCGATATCGTCGTCACTTTGGATATTTTACGCCTTTCTTCTTACGCATCGAGTAATGTAAGAAGTAATGTAAGAAACTCAAAGTGAAACGACAAAGTTGTAAATTATAGTTGTAAAATTCCGTTTTTTCCAAATCGAACGATTACATTGGAATGCGCGGAGGTAAATTCTTGCGTTTTTTTACCGAGTATTTTTCAAAACTGGGAACTACTCGGATCGAGAGAGTTGTTGATTGTCCGTTAATTGTTAAACTCGATTAAACTTTTATCCAAGTTTTGCGAACGACGTTGAAATTCGAAACGGGAATATTTTACGAGCCACACGCGTATTTTGCAAGGCCGAGAATTGCGAGAGGAGCGATTGAACGTCAAAACGTCGTTCCGGCGACGACGACGAAGAAGCGGAATCCGCTTTGCAATCTAGTCTAATTGAATATTCGTAAAGCCGGGATGCTTAAAAGGAGAGATGCTCGGGGACGAATAATCGGGATTATTCCGAAGGAAGGAAGCACGCTGATTTACGTCGCATTTGCGAGGCCTCCTTCCGCTGAATTACGTTCAACAGGCGAATCTACGATTTCCGTGTAAGATCTCCATGAAAATTTCAAGGAGATACGACTGGGCGAGGCGAGGCGAGGCGAGCGAAAAATCGATCCACGAATTCTCGAAGGGGTACTTGGACGAATTTAACTGGAAAGCCTCGAAACCATCGGGAGGAATCGCGTTGCCTCGTGAATCGAGGCAGAGAAACGATCGTTTCGGGGCCTATTTCTAACCTGAAACGAGGTAACTTGGAAGGGATTAAGCATCGAGAAGCCGAAACGCTCTTGACACGGAAAATAATAATCTGTTCCCTGATACTCGAGGAGAAATATTCGAGGAACGAATAAAATGGAAAATTTCTTGCGCGTCCCAAGAAAGAAAGAAAACTCATAACCGATTCGCTCGACGATCAAACGTGTCAAGCGCGCAAAGAATTCGGCTCCGTTTCCACCATATTTCCCCCCGTACAATGACACACGTGTCATCCTGCCGATCGAAGGAAAAGAAATTTAAGGCTGAAATTAGCGGCAAGTATCGTCCAACAACGCGTTTACTTGAATTTTAGTAACCGTTATCGTACTTCCCTCCCGTCCTCTCCCTCCACCAATTTTTATCGCGCGCCCCCGGACCGCGTATTGCTTCCCCTCCCCCTCCCTGCTCGAGCTTTTACGAGGACCACGCGCGGAGGGGAGGAGAAAAGAAAGCGCAGGGCGAAGGAAAAAGCACGGAGAAGCAATTAGCCGTAAACGTCCCTCCGTTACGTGCCATTCCCGCGACTACACGATAATTGCTTTCCCGTTTCATGATCAAACATACGAATAACGATAAGAATGTAAACAATTTTCTTGCAAATTTAAATTCCCGGCTTATTCGCGGATATAATTATTCAGACACGTTGTATCGAACGTTTTCGAAAAGGAATTTTCGTCGAGCGTCCGCTAAACGCGTTTCGTGTTCCAACGGGACTTTAACGGGACTTGATAGAGATCATGAGAGAATTAAATTTCAATTACCTTTTACCAAAGAAAAAAGAGAAAAAGAGCGATTAAAGTAGAGGTGAAGCGATTACAATTTCAACTTTCCATTGGAGCGAAAGGAAGGAACACCGATCGCCCTATTATCGGAATCTTAGAACGTGCTAACTCGCACGAAAACGGTAACCCTCTTGCACGCGAGCCGGGGGGCTCCCCTGATCCTTCGTATCGCGTCGTTAAACGATGTTTCGGGGACGAAGAGGCGTGGGACTCAACCCTTTTCCTCTCCTTGCGGCGGTTGCTTGGTAGTCGTGCCTCGAACAATAAACTCGTTTATTATTGGGCCGAGGCAAAGCTGTGGAACGCGATATTACGGCGTTATGGTGGTACGATTGACTAAATCGTCGTCGGGCCCTCGTAACTCGGGATTAGGGCGAACGGCCGGGCTTAAATCGGTTATTACGTCGCGTTGCTAATCGTAAATCGTGTCTAACGTTATTCCACGAGCATGAAAATCGAAGGAGAAACAAAGAGGGTTCTCCACCACCCTCGCCCTTCCTTTTCTCTCTCGTCCGCGAACGCCCTCGATGATCGGCTCATCCCTGAAACTAGCGATGGAATCAAGTTATCGAGCTCGAATGCGATGCAAGATACTCACAAGTTTTATCGCATAACGATCGAATATCGTAATAACCAGTATATTCGTTACAGAATATAACTTCGAGAGGCTTTCTATTCGTAGAAAGTTGGAATCTATCGTAATCGAATCTAAAGTATCGCTCCTTTTCTTTCCGAGATACGAAGGATTCGAATCTTGTCGCTTTGTTTGTCGTTGTTCCACGAATACGCTCGCGATACGTTCGCTCCCATCCCTACCGAGAAACACACCCTTTTTCTTCCTCGGAGTAAGCAAACAATAATAACATGGTCTTCGAACGAGGAAAAAGAGCGAAAGGAAATACACCCCTCGGAGGACAATTTATTAATATCACTGGAAGTGATTAGAGCCGAGAGTACACGGGGCTGCGCCCGCGATAAGGGTGTTCGCCTCTCCTTTGCCCTGGATATACTTATCGAAGATCTGACACGGACGTTTTTATTACGCCCCGTTTTCCGAGATCCAGATAAATGCCACCGGTGAAAAATCCCCGCCTAATGTACCGATCCTTATTTTTTTAAACGCGAGAAATAAAATCATCGTCGTCGAGAAGAAATTTTTCCACGAATAAAGACAGACGCCCGACTGACAATCTCTCAAGAACAAAGGGATCGTAACTGATGTCTGTCTAACGTTATCGTTGTGTTATCGACGAAAATGCCCGCGTGATAAATAAGTCTCGCTATATGCAGCGACGAACGAGGACGAGAAAGTTGCCGTTCAAGATCAATTTCTCTAATAGAGATAGAATATACGTATATATTCATGCAGATCCGGACGGATCACGAGCCGTCGTCTGGTATTCCCGCTCCAAGTAGATTCGGACATTTTTGGTCCGACCACTGGCATCCGTTGAAAATTGTCTCGACGGTCCACGTGGCTAAATATAGGCGCGTGGCGCGACGGAGAACGGTTATTGCGCGCAGACGAGTAAATATTATTAAAATATTCATGACAAGCGCAAGATGAAAACCGCGGTTTCTAAACAGAGGCACTCAGACGAAACCGAGCACCGTCCGGTCCACCCCCTCCTCCTCCTCCTCCTCCTCCCTCGAAACCTTTTTTCTTCGTTTCCCCTTTGTTTCCCCAGACGCTACTTCGTCTTCCTCCGTTTCTTCCACCGTTTTCGTTTTCTTCCTCCGAACAGTTGCCCGTTTCCCCTTCCCTCCCCTCGCGCGACCGACTTTATTTCACTTCTCGCTCGCGATACCCGCCAATCTGTATACGTAGCCGCCGCTGCAACTACCGTTTTATTCCGCGCCATTTTTACGGCCGGCTTTTACGATACTTGTTGTTCGTTTCGTTGGTTGAAACAGGCAACGTTTTTCCGTTCGTGGAAAGGGTAAACGATAAATGTAAAATAATATATAGGGAATAAGGGAAGGAATAAAGGAGGGAGGAGGAAAGAAGGTGAAGGTAGGTAAAAATTGGACGCTTGGGTTCGAGTCGAGTCACGCGTGCCGCCCCCGCAACGTTCCCTCCCGTGATCGATGCGTTAATGGGTTAACGACCAGAGGAGAACACCGTCTGGAGAGAAATTATTTTCCCATCTCGCGACCTCTGATCCCTCGGCTTTTTTGCCCGTTCCTCTGCGTTTCGACGCGTTTCTGACGCGTAATGGAGAATTGATGGCCAACTTTTGAACCGGGCGCGTTTTGAAGAGCATCGGCATCGTGCATGATTCGCGTTTAACAATCGTCCAGAAAAAGAATAGGGAGGAAAGAGGAGCGAACAAGTGAATAGCAAGATCTCGTTTTCGAGGATACAACAATTAGCGAAGGATAATTTGTCCTTACTTTGGCCAAGTAAATTATTAAGAAGAAAGAAGAAGGAAGAAGGAAAAATAGGGAGCCGATATCAATTCCTCCCTTTCGAAACGCCCCTCCTTCGTTTCGCCCCCTTCCCCTCAAAGGAAGCGGGGGAAGGGGTTGGAGCAGACGGCGTCGTGGAATATGGGCGAAAAAAAAAGAGAGTAAACTTAATTCACGAGACAAATGGCGTGGCGTGGATTTGCCAGGGAAATTGTCTCGGGATCCCTGGAGAGGCTCGGATCCCGAAACCCGATTGTTGGCGAAAGCGCGTGGCACGGTCAGGTGCAACGGGGAAGACGCTTCCCTCGAGGTGGATCCGGTCGATGAACGTTCAACGAACGCTATAATTAAGCACTAACGAAGATCGAAACGAGGTACGTTTACGAGGAGAGAGGAGAACAGCCGGCGCGAGCTTATTTATGCAAATTGGGAAATTTTGTGAAAGCCGCCCCATCCTCGGCCGCCTCGATAAAGAACGAGCGGATAAAAGTAGGGTGATATCGAGTTTCACGAGGATTTATTAATCGTCGATGAAGAGGAGACATTTTGAAACGTAAAGATGATGGAATATCGTTTCCTTTTTTTTTTAAAGATCGAAGAAATTTTGTTTCCAATCTCGATTCGAAATAATAATTTGCGAGTGAAATTTTTCGAAACAAAAGTGGAAATATCTTCGAGAGCTCTGTTTCCTGGACACTTTTATCGCGCAAAAAAAGTAAAATGGGAGGACGCAGTAATCCCAGTTTCGATAGAGTACATTTCTCTAGAGCACTCGAGTATCCGCAGAAGCGGAAAAGATCGGAAAAGTAATCAATTTGGACGGGAAAGGCCATAGAGAGGTAGAATATAGTCTACTTTGCGAGAAGAAGAAGAAGTTTGAGAGGAGATCGGGATCGTAACAATATGTGTCCCGCGATTTCGGCCGATTCCAGAAAAGAGAAGGAGAGAAAGGAAAGCAAAACGATTCTATCCATATAAAGTAATAGTATGTATTATTCACATCGATAGATCGAATCGAACTTCCTGCAGGTTCGCGTCGCCGCCGTTTCCTTCCCACCCCCAGTCGTGGCCCCAGTCCACCACCCATCCCATAAAGAACTCGAGTGCTCTCCTCTGCCAATGGCGAAACTTTGATCGTATCGTTGTCTATATCCCCGCGTGCCTCGCGATACTGCGCGCGAGAAGCCACTAGTTACCATCCCCTTGGTGACTCCTCGCGTTCATCCATCACGAGGGAACGTTTCATAATTTATAATTATGCCAGACCCACTCCTCGCTCGTACGTGGGAAGATCAAAATATTGCCACGCGAGTTTGCGATCGATATCACCATTTGGGGTGCGAAAACAGCAGAAACGAATTATTTCTACACTTGGTTGCGTAAAAAAAGGAAAGAAAGAAGGAAAGAAAGAAAGAAAGAAAAATGGATTCAGAACTCGAGAAAGGGAATCGAAGAAAAGTAAACATTTACGATTACACGAGTTGATGTGCAAAAATATCGATTGTAAAACAATAGAATGAGAATTTCATAAGATACGAAATAGATGGAGGGTGAGAAGGGGTAGAGAAACTTGCAGAAGGAGAGAGGCGAGACTTTGTTCGCGACGGTGACAAACGCTCGGCAAACACAGCTATGCGGAGGCGTGCGAGGTCGGTGGCACTTGGCTGCGCCGGGTTAAACATCGGCCACGGCGGGGGCGAAAGAGAAACCGGAGGTGGAGAGGTAAGGAACGAGAGCGAAAGGAAGGTCGAGACCTAAGAACGAATTTATCATCTTCTTATCAACCTCTCTCCCTCCTTATTTTCATCAATACCTCTTCCCCTTGTACCTTGTTATAAAAAACCAAACGCAACGGTACGTTGGAATATTTAAATTGTCCTAAAACCCACGAGGCGAACCTGAAAAATGAGCCATCCAGACTTCAATCCGTTCGAAAACGTCTTCCTCGACACCTCCTCTCCAGCACCGCATTCCATCGCGTGGACGTGTTATTGGACGGGGAGGGTGGGTGGCACAAACATAGACGCATTAATTTTTTTCCAGCTGGCCGGCGGGACGTGGGGAAACAAAAGGCCGTGGAACCGCGCCCGAAAGGTAGACGGAACGCCGCGCGCCGGTACGTGAGCGAGCGAGAGGCGGCTCGGGGGTTGGAGGGTCGGGCGCCGTCCGACACGGCCACGGCCACGACCGCGGGGGCTACGGCCGGCCCGGGCGAGACATTGAACTCGTTGCAAGGGAGGACGGGCAACGAGCATCGATTCGTCTGCTCCAGAAACGAACGCACCCTCCGCGCCCCCTGCGCGGCCGTCGCCGCGTGGCGCCCCCGCGCGCACTGTCTACCTAGCGGCGCGCTTTCACCGTTACCGGGCGGGCCGAGAGGGAAACGGAGCCGGAGGAGGGTGGAGGAGGAGAGGAGGGGGAGGGCCGGCTCGACGGGGGCTGCAAGCCTCGTGACACGACCGGGCAACGTGACACGCTCGTTTATTCGATCAACCCCTCTCGCGTGCACACGCCCGTCCCCGATAATTCGCGCGGCTACGCGATAACGATCGATAGGCTCGCGATGCCAAGCTGCGCCTTTCGTTTCCTGCGCTTCTTCGCGCTTCTTGGCCGAGGCCCTCGCCTTTTCTGTGTCGGTCAACGCTTCCTCTTGCTCGCGCGAGTTGGTTGTTAAGGGTGAAAGGGGAGGGAGAGAGGGGTTTAGGACTAGTTTACAAAATTGCAGTCTCCTGTTCTCCATTTCGAATTCTTTTTCTCACTCGATATTAGTCTTTGCTTCGTTTCCTCTGTTTTCGTAAGATAGAGAGGGACACTCGTTTCCAATTCTCTCGTCGAGATCGATCGATTCGCGCGATGATAAATTCGAAAGGAAACCTCGTTTCGGAGAAGACATCGAATTAATTTCCATACCGTTCCGACTGAACGATCAACTAACTAAGGGAATTAGTTTTTCGTATCTACGATACGAAACGATTCAATCGCACGGAGAAAGGGATGGTGATGGTGAAGAAGGGATGGAGAAGGAGCGGGAAGAAACAACACGCGCAAGATAATCTGGATCGAATTTCTCGCGGAGAGAAAGAAAGTGTATCTCTGGGTAATAGATATTGGACGTTTCGATCGGGATAAACGAGATTCGGGGGGTGGCGTAACAAGTGGGGGCCGGCCAGCTTTATCCACTCCGTCTTATCGAACGGTCGATTTAGTTATGGTTATGTTAAGGGCATGTATCTGCATAAACGGCCTCCCCGCGCAAACGATAAATAAACTCCACCCTCGCCCCGACTCGCCTCGTCGACGTCTCCGCGGCGTCGCTCGAAACTTCTCGGCCACCCGTTTTCTCAATACCTCCCCCTATCTCTCGCGTCCCTTTTGCGGCGGCTACATAAACGTTATGGTCTTAAGGGGCTGTGACCCCTACTCCCGGCCCGCGCAGAATTCCCGAAACGTGCCGTCTTTCACGCGATAAAGGCCGCCGCGCGATAAGATTTTTTTTATGGCCACGCTTTTGTCGACCCGACCGTATATATTCACGGCACCGGAACAAATCGGGTCCCGATCCTGGCGCACCGTGTACACGCATGCGGGTAGCAGGCCGTTTAATTGCGTTTTCTTCTTTTCTTCGCGTTTCACCTTTTAACGTTTAGTATATAGAAAAAAAGAATATCGTTGAAAAAGTGACCGAGTTAAAAAATTTCGAACAAAGTTACTTAAAGCGATTGCTCGTTAAAATTAGTCGAACGACATGTTTGTAATTGATCCGCTTGTTATTTCCGATTACTGTCACGTTTTGGACGTGATAAATTATCGAAGTAACTTTATTCGTAATTTCAACTTCGATTGAATTTTGCCCATCTCGATCTGGTCTCGATGGCCGGGATAGAATAAAAACGTAATAGAATAGGATAGTGACCGGAATTTATTTATAATTTGTTCGTTCGTTGTCTCGAATCTTTCGTCTCGAACAACAGTGAAAAAACAACTGGGCGGTTCACCCACAGAGTTACCTCGAAACGAAACTGTATAACGGTTTGCCCCCGATGCGAAGGGGAAAAGGAACGAAGGAAATTTCCCTTCGAAGTCGTCGTCGTCGCCGTCGTTCCCAACGAGTCGAACTAAACGATTACAAGGAGGAGGGAGGAGGAGGGGAGAGGGGAGAGGAGAGAGTTGCTCGAGATCATCAAAAGTTAAAAGCGATAACGAGCGGTTGAAGGGGGCGAACGGAAAGCGGCGTTAACCAGGGGTTGGCCGATTCAATTTCACCACACTCGATTTCTATTCGAGAAGCAAGCCTTTACGCTCGAGCACACGTTTTATATCTCGCGCTCTCGATCCTATTAAATATAAATTTGCCGGACGTCGCGAAGTGGCGGCAGCCTGTTTTCCCCGCTCGAGAAGGGATAAAGATATTGCGGTCGTGTCCCTCCATCTGCGTCTCGTGCCTCTGGGGGCCCAACTCGGTGATATAAAGAGACGAAGATCAGGGGTGCTCTCGTCGTCGATCGACAACCGCCGTCTTGGCCCGATGCTTGGCCCATTGGGAGACGACCAAAGCGCCGTCCACTACGCGCCAACGGTTACGCGGACGTGTCCAGCCATGCGGGAATTATGGGACGATGGTCATTTGTACCAAACTGGAAGAGTTTGGGGAACGAGGGCGGAAAAAGAACCACCGTTCCGGCGGTTCGATCGTTTGCGAATAATTTATTGCTCGCCCCTACGCGGGACGCGGTTCTCCAGCCCTCCACCCTCCAAGGAGGAACAGCTTCTCTTACGGCGGTAGATCGTATTGTTCCCATCGCGACGGGATGAACGATGGATCGGGACGTGGATCGGTCAAGAATTCGACGGGCCGGATTTCGAACGAGAAAAAGGAACGGCCTGAATTAAACGGCCATTTCCGCGCCCGTTCCGTCGCCCTAGATTCGATTAACCGCCGCCCTTTCTTAACCATCCTCTCATCCCAGTTGCTTAAATCGCTCCCGCCCGTTTCCAATCGGACTCTCACCCGTTCGAGCAGAGTAGACTCCGGACGGGGTGTAAAACTGTCGTTCCATCGTTCCAACGATGAGACGAGGACTCGTCGAGGGTGATCCAGAGCTTTCCCCTCCTTTCCTCCGCCGCTTAATAATCCGCCCGACGCGATTGCGGATTAAAATTTGCCACGGGAATCCGTATATTACACGCGTGACCCGCCTCTATCGATGCCAATAAAACGCATCGAAAGGAGGAGGCGTTTACTCGGAGGAATCTTCTTCGAGGAGCGTCAATAATCGCTTTAGCCGATCCGTTCACGGATTTACCACGATTTCCCGCGCATCGATCGCGGGAGGGGTGATCGTAAACTTCGACCGCCCTGAGAACAAGATCTGGTTTATTAATGCAAACTCTTGTTACCTCTCCCCTCCCCTCCCCTCCCCTCCCCCTCCTCCCCGTGTAAAGTCATAAAACGTACGGCTTCCGCAGCTACACGCGCCGCTTGCGCCCCGCTCCAACGATCAATACCTTCTCGGCTTTACAATCCGCGCGATACCCTCCACTGTTCACCACCCTCCCTCCCTCCCTCCCTTCTTTCCCATCCTCCTCGCGTAATTCAACCACGCACGCGACGCGTTGTCTCCTTAATCCCATTGTTTACGAGCGATCTCGTAAGATCGGGACGCTCGACCGGTTCCGATAATCGAATCGACAACCGCGCCATCTTCTCCCAATCGTTTACTTTTATTCGAACGAGCGTTATAATAAAATCCTTCCCCCTTTCGAGGCGAGCATCTCCTTGAATATTTCTAAAGTCTATCTATTGTTATCTGTCTCGTGTTTTATCGGATAATTTTCGGTCTTTCGTTCGTGATTATATATAAAAATTTTGAAAATTTTACCCATGATGGGTGGAGAAAGATGGAAACTTTCATTCCCTCCTTCGTACTCTCGGCTCTCTCGCTTCTCCGGCAATCAAAAGGCGAAGTGGCGAGATTTTTCTCTTTTTCTCTCTTTTTTTTTTTTCTTTACGATCGTTTAAACTCGTCTGTCGGGGTCTCCGCCGTTTGAATGGGAGAGGAGGAAAATAAACCGCGAGGAGGGAGCGTTAAACCAATGGGTTAAACAGATTTTAAAAAGGCTGAATGGGAGGGAGCCCGTTCCGGATCCCCGCGGGAACTTGCGCGACGGCCGATAAGAAAGGCATAATAGAACGTGGAAACGAAGCTTCGCCGGATTTTCCACGAGGACCGTTGCCTCGACCACCCTCGAGCCGCGACTACGGGGAACCTCTTGGACCCTAAATCCTGGCGGAACCCCCGCCGCGATCTCGACGACGCTCGGTCCTCCGACGACGACTCTTCCATCCGCCCTCCTTCGCCGGATGTTTCGTCGAACGGTTATCGATCATTCGTGGAAAGGGAGATTCGGGGAGAGTCGCGAATATTTTATTTACCGTAGAAATTACTCTCTTCTTTTCTTTTTTCTTTTTCTTCTTTTTATCACATTTGTCAGCGAGGGGGGTTGTCTCGATGTAAATCTTTCACATCGCGTGGTTTTTACGACTCGAGGTTGGAAAAGAATAAGAAATTAAAAACTGGATCGACGATTTACGAGCGATGAATCGACAAATTTCGAATCGATTTGAAACGGGATATTCTTCTGCCACGAAGCGTTCGAGATCTTTGGGTAAACACCGTCAAATCGCGTTCGTGGCTCTAAACATCCTCTACATCGTCCATTATTCGATGAAAGATCGAACTCTTCGTTCTTAAAATGGAAAGGACAGAAAGAAGAGAGGGAGAGGGGAAAGTAGTAACTGGTAAAACTTACGGACACCGTCTTCTTTAATTTGAATTCCTGCGTCGAAGAGGAGGGAAAAGAATGAAGACGAACTGGCAAGTAGCAATCAACCGGATGGAATTTCACCGACGATTTTCCAGAGCTCTCTTTTTACGCTGTTGGAGGAGGAGGAGGAGTCGCGTTACGGAAAGCGTATAAAATTCCACGGAAGACTTGGTTGGAACGTTAAAACTGCGAGGCCGCGGCCTTCGCTTCTCCTCTTCGTCTTTCGATCGTAAAGGAGCGAGGTAGGAAGCGTGCACAGGGTGGCTTTTCCGCGTGGTGGAATCTTTCTCCTCGATAAAACGTGTAACATTAATGAGGCAATAAAAATAAATCCAACGCTATCGTCAGCTCGAACCGAGGCAGCTGCCATTGGCGGATCCACTTCGTCCACGTTCGGCAGCCCGTAACCTCCCTTCGATCGTCGGGACCCTCGCGGGGGTGGAAAACATTTAAAACTCACGGCGAGACCGTCGTTAAACTGGATAATTCAATTTCCGCCGGCCTAGAAAGTCCGCGGCGCGCCGGGTATCGGGAATAAAATCAACCTTGAAAGCTTTTCCGCGATAGAATTGGAGACAGGTCACCTTCGAACGACGCTTTCATTTCTCAATTATCACCGATTCGACTCGTCTTCTCGCTCGTCCTTTTTATATCTATTTATTTGTCTGTTCGATCGAGAATTTATTTCGTTTATAAAAAGGAAATATTAAAAAGGAAGAATCGAGAATTCTTCGACATAAAATATATGAATGTATATTTATTCGTAACAATCTAACGAAATTAAAACGAATAAATTTGAAAAATTGTTGTTTTAATTCGACATTAAAAAAATAACGCGCAATATGTATAATTCTCTGGAATCTACCTCATCCTTTGAAAGATCCTCGATCGATGAGATTTTGATTAGAGTTAGTAAACAAGCTTGAAGAATTTAACAAGCTTCAAGGAATAACGTTTACAATTAACGGCCTTCCCATCTCGAGTGAAAATGATACGGCTTCGGGAGCGAGAATGAAAATTTCCGGCGGATGAAAATCAGCAGGATATTCGCTGGAAACTAGGTAATAAAGACGGACGTTTTTGGAAAAGCTGTAAACCGAGATAATTAGTTAGAGAAAAATTAAAGGGGGGAAGCGTTCGGAGAAGCGCGAAGAAGGAATTCTAAAGAGGCCTCGCGAGTCTGAATGATAATTCAAACGAAGTGGCAGGAAAGGGTCAGCGGGGACGAAAGGAAATAAAGGACGAAGAGTGCAACGCGACGCGCGTAAACGCCGTCCTTGAACAAAAGATTCCTCCTCCCCCTCGTCTCTCCCTTTTCTAAACCAGGACGTCCTCGAGCAACAAGGTCGCGGGATTATATTAGCTTCGTCTTCGTTACAGATGGATCCGCGTCGAGTCGGTGTCGGACCAATCAGATCTTAATTAAGCATCGGGAAATTTGGGGCGGGCCGCGTCTGTCACGAACAACTTTATTCGAATAAATTTCGCGGCTGCTCGAGCGAAACGGAGAAAGTTCGGTGAAAAATAAGGGACGAAATGACGGGAAGGTCGAGGGATTTAAGGGATTTAACCAATCATAAAGTTATTTCAATGATGACGATGATAGATTTTACCGTTAATTTAATTTCTTTTTTCACCTTGGGATGGATCGAAACCCTTTGGAACTTTGAAAAATTTCTAATCCTTCGTTATTTTTATAAAAGTTTTGAAATCCAGATAGAAAGAAGAATGATTTTAATTCGATTAATAACGATTCGATCGATTATAAATCTGGGTTTGAAAGTTCTCGACAGAAAAAGAAAAGATAAATACTTTTTATCTATTTCAAGAAATCGATTTTCAAATTTCGGATTTGTTTCTGAATCCCGGTGGTGGATAATTCTAGATAATTGGATGGTGACGATTATCTTCTCGCGAACCTAATCCATTAGTCTATTAACGCAATGACTCCTGATTCTCGAATCCATTAATTCTCCAGCCCCGCGGTTGCTCCTCCATCTTAATACCGTTCGACGTCCTAATAACCCTGTGGCCTAATAGCTCTCACGACTCGACAAAATCGATACTCTTGCGACTCGAATGCGTTTTTAAAGTTAGTTTTCTAGTGATTTGAATCTCGAAGATAAGATCGCGAGGAGTTGAGAAAATGGTCGAAGGACTGTGTATCGAGAACTCGTGAGAACTGGAAATGGATTCGCAGAGATAGCAAGAATGATACGTAGGAAAAAGGAGAGTACGTGCAACGCATCATCAGGTTGATGCATGGAAGATTAAGGATGAGCGGCGGATATCTTCGTTGTCTTTCTTTGCGTCCTGTCTTCTCGTTCACGCTATCGCCTCGTCAGAGAAATCATCTTACGTGCAATCAGTCGCGAGAAACTATTCTTAATCGAGAATTTCGATCAATCTCGGTTAATCCATCGAGGTTGGTGATCTATATTCTCGATTCTCCTTCTGGATTACAATTTTCGAGAGATACAGGAAAGAGATGTCGTCTTTCAAAAGGAATTTCTTAGAGAATTTTGATGGAATTAAATGGAAAATTTTCTACGATGTTCTATCATTGATTATGCAAGGAATTTGTATGTTTTTTTTTTCTTTTTCTTTTTAAACGCGAAGAGAAATGAAAGGTGCGTACTTTTGCACCTTGCGCTGCACGAATCCTTATTTCGCGGGCGATAAAGATTGAAACTACGAGTGCGTAAAGCGCTAAATCCAATTCCTGGCACACGACGTGAATCTGAATCGTGGTTGATGGAAAGTTATTTCGTTTTCGCGAGTTATTCCATTTTATAGAGACGTGCATTCGCGTCGAAACAAAACCACGACGATATACGCGACATTTTCGTTTAATTGTAAATATAACTGCACTCTGATTCATTGAATTCTATATAAAATTCAATCATGCATACATAAAGACACGCTCGTATCAAATCAATACTTTGTTTCATAATTAATCCATAATTTTTTTGACCGTATATTTATTTTTTCCCGTGTATTTATTTTTTCCGTATAAATTCTAGAATTATTTTTTTTTTTATATTTTAACGTATAATTTAACGTTGCAAATATATACAATCTCTGCAATTTTCTCCTCTATTGGCAAAAAATAACAAAAGAAGTTACTCTCTGCGCCATGTATAGAATTATATTTCTATACATTCTTCGAAGCATTTTTCTCTATTTTTCCAACCTCTGTCACGAAGAGCAAAGAAAGGAGAAAGATTTTCAAATAGGAAAGGGATCGGTGATTTTGCAGGATCGGCCGATACGATGCAAATTTAATTCGAGTCCATTTCCTTTTCTCTCTCTCTCTCTCTCTCTCTCTCTCTCTCTCTCGTGGAAACGCAAGGAAACAATTTTGGCGTAATTTCCGCGGCTGAATAATTCATGGCCAACTAGTAGACGCCTGGACATTTTCATGTAAATTGTTTAACAACCTCGAGAATCAGTCGATCCTTTCTACGTTTTTCCATTTTTGACGAATGGCGTCGAAAACTCTTTTGGACGCGGAACTTCCGACGCGTGTCTCTTTTTTTTTTTTTTTTTTTTTTTTTCCCCCATTCCTACTACGTTCGATCCCGGTGATTCGAATAATTAAATTCGACCGCGAACGAGTCGCGCAAATTCGATGAAACTATTTTTTTGCCGACCGTGTGTTAATACGTTTACTCGTTCCGGCAGAACGAATTTTCATGAATGTTGTTGAGTGTTCTGAACAATTTATGCGTGTAACGTGCTCGTGACGGGATCGAAACCTATATTGCGTTGAAAATTTCAACCACATCGAAGATCGATGAACTCTATTATTCGACACGCTCGAAATTTTATTATATTGCAAGTCGTGCAATTTTATTTCTTGTCACGAAGATGCAAGTTTATTTACAATAACACTACGAATCATAATGATAAATTTATTAACAATATTCTGGATTATAGAAAGTTGGAAAGAAGTTTGATTTGAAATTCAAAGTTCCAAAGTTTAAAGTCCGTTCTTCATTTATTCCAATATTACTACACTCTACTCTGATAGTTGTTTCAACCCATCGCTCATCCTCTCCGATCCTTTCATCAATTTTTTAACGCCAAATACTAATCTAATCATGTCTGTGTCAAGCTGCGAGAACTGGAAAATTTCAATTTCGGGGCCGTGCATGTTTATTTTCCCCTGTTCGTGTTTGATCGTCCGTGTTTCTCTCATCTAAACAGTAAAAACATCGACGTAATTGGCGATTAAATGCAGATTCTAAAATAAAGTTTAATCAAAATTCAAAAAAGAAAAAATCTTAAAAAATAGATTCCAATCCATCCATCTACAAACTTTAAAAAAACATTTTGCAACAAATCGTGTATCTGCTTATTATCCTGAAACACGATTATCGAGATAACAGAGATCCGGATATCCACCAAAAATCAATCGAAATTCTTAAACGAGGGTATGTATCTTCAGCATTACGAGGATATCTAAACGTGCACAGCGAAACGTCGTTTCTCGAATAATCTCGATCGTTGGAGATATCCGGAAGGCCCGTTTCCACGAAACGTGGGATGGTCAAGGTATGCTCGTCTAATCACGGATTCCGTTGTTTCGGCGACGCGAGCTAATTAGCAGGCGCAATTAATTCCAGTGCGGTCGGAGATTGGCCGTGGAGTTATCCGAGGGTGCGAGAATGCGGTTGCGCGCCGCGTCTACAGTTGCACCGCCATCCGTTTAACCACCACCCCCGCTGTGATTGTCCGTGCCGACCCTTGATCCAACTGTTCGCTTCTTACTTGTCCGTCTCGCTCGCCTTGTCGCTTAATTACGCCACGCCAGAGATGGATCGGGCGACCCTTGCTCCCTCCAACGGGGAGGGGGTGGTGTCTGTCATCTCATTTTTCAAGCGAAACATGCAGGCGAATCTTCTTTTTTTGTCGTAATTTTTTTGAGATAAAATTTGCAAAGCATATGAATTTTACATGGGATTGTGGGATAATCCGACTTGATGAAAATTCTCTTCCGTTATAGATAATGTACGTACATATATATATAGGGATTACGAAATTATATTTGAATATAAGAATTGAATAGAAAGATTGAATTGATGAAGGGAGATGGAGAATAATTATCAAACAATGGATCGTGTTATAATTGTATCTCGAGGTACAATGAAGGGTTGGTGGATGAAACGAAGCCGACAGACTCGTCTATGAAAGGGATGAAAAATCGTGAGAGAGAGAGAGAGAGAGAGAGGGAGAGAGAGAGAGAGAGATGGCGGAAAACAGACGCTTTGTTCCTGGCTAATAATTCGTCTGCTCCTTGCTGGAAGTTCGCCTTGTCTGGGCAAATATGGCTGAATTATCGTAGAGCAAACACTGGCAAGAGAGCTGCCAGGTTAAACCTGCCTTACGATCCGGCTCCGCTCGACGACATTCTTCGAGCAAACAGCGGCAAAAAAGAGCGAAAATCCTGCAGACTGTCAGACCGCCGCGAATTCCAAGTATCATGGGCCGAGATCCTGGAATCGATGGACTCGGCGGATAATTCGAAGGATCGTGGCAAATAGAGCGGCATCATTTGTATTACGTAACTTTCGTCGCCAGATAGAGTTAAATAACGCTCGTCGATATTTTTAAATGGAACATTCCTCTTTCCCTTTTTCACTTCTCTCGATTTTTCCATTTCTTTCTTTCTTTCTTTCTTTCTTTTTTCTTTCATCCCATCCCAAGGATTCATTTTTGTTCATCTGGGAGAAGGATATTCGTAGAAGTTTCAGTTCCTTCGAAGCAATTCTCTTTTTAATCCGACGACGGTGATCGATGGCGCGACGATTAAATGGTTTTTGTACCCCGTCACTGATAACGCGATGCCTTGATCTTCCCTGTCCGACTTGTTTTCTTCTCTCTCTTTCATCCTTTTCCCGTCTCTCTGAAAAATAGAATGAATCGATCTTTATGAAATTTTTACTGTTCGAATGGAAATTTATTTGAAATCTAAAAAGTTATTGATGAAATTACTGTCGTCCCGTTATATCGATTCGATCCTTTCACGATTCCTTTTAAAATAATCATAGAATATATTTATAGAAGGATATAAAGAATGGTCTGGAAAAATTGCGATACATCACAACTGGGTCCGAACGGGATACCAGATACTCGATCGGAATTTTTCGCCGTGAGGCAATCAATTACAAACGCGCCGGATGCACCAGATCAATTGTCATTTGTAAAATATTTTCGCACGCGCCGAGCGCGACGTAAATTTCAATTCCAGCCGAGCGAGTCGTAAATCCCGCCTTCTTTTCTCCACTGCCGTCCAATCGATGGATCGATTTGATTTATAAAATTGATTCACCAGCGGTCGCGGCTCGTAAATTCGTTCGGTAGGAAAACAGGATGCATTAAGAAAATCGTGATTTCAATTTTGCTATATTAATATTAAACGTCCTATCCATCGATCGTCCCTCTCTCTCGCTAAAAGGATCGTCCAATTTCCTCCAATCGAAACCAAGAACGCACTCTATTTATTTTTGATCAAATATATAATTGACAAAAATAGAAAGATGAATTTAAAAATTTGTGTACTTTTGCATTTATTTACACTCTTAAAATTAATTCTATAGATATCGATTATTGATTAAGAAAATATAAAAATAATAAATATGAAGGAGTGTGAATATTTTTAAAAAGTGATATTTTTAATACGATTCACGCCCATTGTAACACTTTATACATTGTCTCGATACGAAACACATTGTAATATTGATTTCCAAGTTCAAAATGTGCTACGAACCTTAACCTTTTCAAGTTCATCTCTATATTCGTTTCGCACAAAACCGTATACCAATCGAGCATCCGCCAGAAAGCAAAGTTTCCCAACCCCTTTCTATTCCTGCTCGTCGAAACATAGAAACGCGGAGGGTAGAAAAAAAGAATCGGAATAACGAAGGGCGAAGCTTGGACATGTTTCGAAAGCGAGCGTACCCCTCTGGTCTGTCGATGCATCTCATCCAAGTTACGTGGTCCAGTCGTCCTTTTGTCGAGAGACCGAAGAGCTCTGAATATCGGTCGGCCACCCCTCCCCTATCTTCTTTCCAACGCGTACGGCCCTGGCTTCTCTTCTGTATCGATTACGGGGAGGGAGGGAAGGGGGAGGGTCGGCCCGTCGCTGTATGCTAACTATACAGAATGCGTCTAGACTATTTTTTATGCTTATCCCAGTTTATAGGAAATAAGGGGAAATAAAGAGAGGCCACCGACGCATCGATGTCCTCCGGCCAGACCGTCGCTTTTTAGAACCAATCCTGGACGGGGTTCTCGTCTCCTCTTCTTCTTCTTCTTCTTCTTCTTCTTTTTCTTTTTCTTTTTCTTTTTTCGTTATCGTGGAACCAACTAATCTGCCCTCTCTTCCGTTTGCCCTCCTCTACTTATCGATAATTCTTGCTTACGGTAAATTCTAGAAGATTAAAAGTACCTGTCTTCCCATTCTACTTTCGATCTCTATATTTGATTTTACTATCCTGCTGCAATTATATCGATGGAGTACTTTTGAGATCAATCGTAAATAATTTGAAGAAAGGATATCCAGCGAGACAATATCGAATAAATATTATTGTGCAAAATGAAATTGCATTTTGAAGTGGGAAGTGAGGAACAATAATGAACGAATGTATTACACCTTCGATATCGATTTTGAAAATCCTGGTTCGACTTTGAGAAAATCGAAAGGTGAAAAGGGACGGAGGAATCGGGCGAGGAAGGTCGCCGTTTCGCGTTAAACGCGAATTAACTTTGGGCCGGAAAGGGGCGACAGGTTGACGAATGAAAGTAATTCCACCCTGTGTATACGTAACCCTGGCCATTCCGCACAGATAACAACCCCTTCTTCCCCCCTGCATCCTCTGCGGCGCCCCTCCGAATGAATTCGAACGTATTCAAAGCGCACAGAGGGTCGGCCGTGATCGATATGTAAAATTCACTCTTGCGACCCGGACGCCGATAAATCCAGGCGATGGCCAACCCCGTCGAGGGTGAAAGCAGGTCGCGGGAAGAACCGTGGTCAAGATTTATGCCGGATCTTGCCTCCTTCGGCCTGATTTACACGAGATTTTCGACGCGATTTCGCGACCACGACGTCAACCCGGAGGGTGAGTCTTGCTCTCTCTCTCTCTCTCTCTCTCTCTCTCTCTCTCTCTCTTTCTCTCTCGTCTTTTCGAGGGCCGCCATTATTTCTGCCTGATCGAAGTGTTTTCCTCGAACGTTGCAACCGGATTTTATGTGCGCGCTTGCCTTATCGTGAATTACTTTTTGAAGTTTGTGTAGGGAAAGAGAGATTTATGGGATCGGCTTAAAAGCTTTTATAGTTTTGAATTATCCAGTTTGAAAGAACATAGATATATGTTAGATGTGAAATAGAATCTCGTTTCATAAAATATATAATACCCAATAGAATATTACTATATAATAGTTAAAAATTTAAGGACGAATCGAGAATCTATCAATTTTTACAAATTTTATTTACAATAATTTTGATTTTTTAATAGAGATTTTTTAATAAAGATTTAATAAGATAGTGTTAAGAATTCGGTCATTTGGAATTAAAAAAACTTAAATCCCGAGAAAATTGCATAATTTTTACAAATTAATTCTCGCATTCAAAAGGTGACGTGACTTTTTTGCACCAAGCGAGAAGCTACTTTTTACGTGCATACGTACGTTCCAACTGAAACGTTTCAGGGGCACTATTTTAATTAAGTTTTTAATTAAAACTAACTCGGTGACTTTTAAAGACCATTCATCGTGTCCATTCCGTGTCTCTGAAGAGAATCGAGACGAGATTTTTTTCTCCTCTCTTCCTTACTTTCTCTCTCTTGGTCGAGAAGAAACACCCCTCCCCCTTTCTTACCACCGATACCATCCCTCTTGTCCACGATCCGCTCATAAAAAGGATCCGTCTTGGTGGTGGACGAAAGTTCGAAGACCGTTCGCCTGGACCTTTGTTCGCCTTTTCGACCCTGTGCCACCGACATCCACGCAACAACCCCCTCTCCCTCCCTCCCAAGCCTCGTCTAATTATTTACCCCAGCCGCCTCTGAATCACGCCGACTGTCGGCCGCACGCAACTGATAAATTTTCCTGTCGCGATACACTTAACTTTGTCTCGACCTCGTATTTTCCATCGACTATTACATTCTTTGTTCCACTGGAGTTCCGAATATCATCCCTTTAATCGTCCTTCTTTATTTCGATCGAAAGTTTGTTAAAAAGAAACTGGATAATAAAAGATTTTTAAAAGTTTAAAAGATTTAAACTAGCGAAGTAGATTTTTTTTTTGGTACAGTGAAACACAGTTTAAAAATTATTTTCTACGATATGGATAAATTTCCAATAACGAAAGTCAATAATTCAAAATCGTGTTGTGGAAAAAATTTGTACATCCTTATAAGAGTAATACATTGGAATCATTCGCGGTATAAATTTCTTTCATTTCACTTCTTTCCCCCGGAATAAAAATTTGATTCAGCCAGAGATATTTTTACCTGCCGCTCGCGATTGACGCAATTATCGGCTCGGTGGATTCCTTTGTTTATTCCCGGTAACGATCCGCCGGGCTTTTAATTGCTGTTCGAGCGTGGAAACGGTCGCTTGAGATTTCTGGGCGGAGCTCGTTCAATTAAACTTGGAGCATCCTCTCTCGCGCGCCATCACTGTTCGTAATTATAATTAAAGGGAAGAAAATATCTCATTGACCCGGTGTCAACGGCACCCACGAAAGAATCGCCCCTCCCTCCCCTTCCCAAGGGGAACTTGCTTAATTACTCGCCCTGTCAGAACCCGAATCGCGCCGACTGTCCGCCGCACACGACTAATAAATTTCGTTTCCGCGAAACGTTTGCTCTTCCGAGTGTCCATCGATACTCTTCCTCTACCTTTTTCTTTTATTTCTTTTTTTCTTTTTATCTTGCGTAATTATTCGCTCGAAAATGGCGAAGAAAAACACGTGCCATCTTCTCATCGAAAAGATGATGGATCGTCTTTACAGAATTATAAATGGCAAAAGTATTCGATGTCAAAAAATCATTAATATCCTTAAAAAGGGAATATTAAAAAACCTTTCTCCAATGATAAACGCGAAAGATTCGATTCAAGAGTATCGATCTATTTAATCAATACAATCTTTCCTAAGATTCTATTATTATTACGAGCAATACGGATTGAATTTTAAGACACGAATCTCCTACTTATTTTTCAACAAATTCACCAACATGTGATCACGCGTACAATAATTCGACCCTCGTGAAATCGTATTTCGTATCGCACGGTCGTATTTCCAGGAACGTTTCCCGATTCCTTTCCACCCCAATGGAATAGTTTCTCGCAAGTTGCTCGAGGGCGGAACTCGGGAAGAAAGTGCGTGTCCGTCTAACGAGAAACCGTTGTCAACCGTATATCTCGGCGCTGGTGGTGGATGGGCGAGAAGAAGTTGGAGGAGTATAAGGAGCATCCAGTTTCCCCGGCAAGTAGCCCGTGAAAGTGGGTGACGCCACTTTCACCGGTCGGATATCCACGGATATCCGCGTGGGAAAGGGCCGGCTCACCCTCCCGTGATTTCCTGCCGGCCTTTCCTTCCTTCGCGGAAACTCGTAATGCGACGTTGACTACACGACGACCCGATTCGTGGAACACCCTCCCTTCTCCAATTTATTGCCACGGAAAAACTCTTAGCGCGGCCTAGGCTTAAACGGGGCTTGATACACCGCCTTGATATATATATATATATCTCCTCGCGTGGATCGCAAACGGGTTGCTGTTATTATTATTTTTTTTTCCCGGGTATTCCGGCCATTTCATCGTGGCTGCCCACGGTTTCTTGCCAGATCTCCTCCCCCTCGGTTATTTATCGTTAAGGTCGTGTACTTGGCTCCCGCGCAAGGAAACCAAGGTGGAGGAGAAGGAGTGGTATTAATAACGAGGAATCGAGAGATTGATTATCGAGTGGATTGGTACGACGTTTGGGACGTGGGGACGCGGTACGATGAGATTCTTCTCTTCCTTTGTATCGGTGCATAGGGGTTATCGTGGGTTATTAAGGGCGAGGTTATTGGAAATCGCGTATCGGCTGTGTAACGAAAATTGTGATACGATATCCTGAACAATAGTCTGCTCAAAAAATATTATTCGAGAATCTGAGAAGATAACATCCAACGAGATCCATTAAACTTGAAAAATTCTTAACTATCATCATCGAATCTCAGCCCCTCCCCCCAGGACGAAAATTCTTTTTAACCGCGCTTGAAAACCGGCCAAGTGGAGCGCGCCCCATCGTCGACACTTTCTTCCAATTAATAAAAAAAAGTTGGAGAAGAAGCCCGCCCGTGACTCGATCGAGCGGCGGAAATCGGTGGGGTGGTTATCCGGATGGAGGAAGGGAATGGACACATTTTTATCAGTTCCGGCCCATTTCACCGACTCGCCCTTGATTTCTCCTCGATCGCGTATCGATCCTCCGTGCCGAGGCAACCTACACCGCCGACTAACCGAAATTACGAAGGGAAAGAAAAGGAAGGAAGGGAGGAAGGAAGGAGGGTGGAGGAGGAGGATTAAGGACTGGCCACGGGTTATTATTGTACGAGGGAGGGGGAGGAGGGCACCGCGCGTTATTCCGGTCCAAGGGCAGACGAAGATACGGTTGCTCGAGTTACGCGTTTGAATTTACGAAGCTATAATTCAAACTGGCACCCCAACAGGGTGCCTCGAGATGAGCGTATCTCGATTCTGTTCTCGGCTCGAGGAGGGAGCCTCGATCCTTCCTTCCTTCTTTTCGAACGAGATCGGTCGGAACAAAGAGGCGGTTGCGCGCGTTTACCCTTACCGTTTTCTGGCGACGAGCGACACGCGGGAATTGATCCAAGACGCGCGTACCACGCGCCTCTGATCCCCGGAGATTGAATCCCTCTTCTCTCCTCTCGCTCTCCACTCGCTCCCGCTTTTTAATTTTCACCGTCGGAAACGCGCCAACGCGCCCTACAATTACCCCCGAGGCTAGATTTTCGACAGGAAGGATAAGATCGCGTTACCAGTTCTTTTTCTCCCGTTTCGATATTATCTTGCCTGTGTAAACAAACCGGCAGGGATTAATTTTGATACTAGTAGTCCCTGCCAATACGCGAATCGAAAGGTATATAGAAATTTCGCCGATAAAACGAAACGAATGAATTTAACGTTTGTGAAAATGCTTGAAAATCATTGTAAACGTTGCTTCTCTTTTATCTATCGATCACTTCAACTTCGATAATCTTATCGAATAACGCTGTTAAGATTAAAAGAAATCTCCTCGAATTCTTTGAATCGCTCTTCTCGACGTAAAACACACTTATCGATAATCCGTTTTAAGATCTTTCGTATCTTATCGATTCTCGTGTCGACGATCTCATTGAATTTATATACATCTATCCATATTTCGTTAAGCATCTCACACAATAGTGATTATTTTCTTACGGACGGAAGTGAAGGAAGAGAAAAAAAAAAATGAGAAGAGAACTCGTTATGAAATAAGAATAACCGGACGAAGAGAAAGAGAGAGAGAGAGAGAGAGAGAGAGAGAGAGAGAGAGAGAGAGAGAGAGAGAGAGGGAGAGAGTCGCGTTCGCCGAAAATTGGCAGCGTTCGTTTCGGGTCGAGACAATGGAGAACTCGTAAAAACGTCGTGGGCAAACCACCGAGGGCGTGAGAGCAAAGACAATCTCCCTCCCTTTTACGGGGCCATAAATTAATCCGTGGAGGGGCGAAAGGGGGCCACCGAAATGTTCTCTGCTCGTAACCCAAGGCGACCTCCTAGGCGGCGGGAAGTTGTACCGAAACGGGAACAAAGGGACTCTGATCACGGGGACCGGAATGTGCTGATTTCGATAAGTCGGCTCGGAACGCGGGCTAACCTCTACTGCGACGATTAAACCTTCGTATAAATTTACCATTACCCCGTGATGTACGACCTCCCCCCCGTGCGAGTATTTCTTTCTTATATATATACCTTTTTTCTCTCTTCTTTTGTTTCGCAGATGGGGATGAAGGATGAGAAATTCTTCGGATAAACGTATCCGATATTTGTATCGATATATTATTCTCTACGGTACAGATAAAATATATTATATATTACGAGTATTAAGAAAAAATTTTCTTCGCTTATTTCTCTATTTTTACATTCATTTCAAAATACTTTTCGAAATATTTTACGTATTCTTTTCTAAGTTCTCAAACTTGAAAAATCATTTTTTACTCGATTTCCTCAATTTCTAGGTGCACGAAAGATTTCTACTTCACCGAATGCGACGAAGAAATTTGCGTGTTTTCAAAAAAAAAGAAAAAAGAAAAAAAGAAAATGAAAATCGAAAAATTGAACGATTCTATCGAAGAAACGATTTCAGTGAAGAGGAAGCTTTGTACACACGCTGGTTGAAAGTGGGCGGTGAACCGATGACCGAAGGAAAAGAAACGGATCTCGTGGATGGCCGGGAACGGAATCGAATCGAAGCTGGAGGACCGTGGCCCGCATAAACAGGGAACGGAAAGAAAGAAAGAAAGAAAGGACAAAGGGTGGCGAAGGAAGGTTCAAAAAGGACGACGGATGAAACGGTATTGACCCAGTGAGCAAAGGGGACGTAAGATGAAGAAGAGCGAAAGAAGCTCGCATTCCCGTTCTCTTTGACTTTCCCCGCCCGTCCCCCAGATCTTCCCCCCTTTCCGCGGCGAATTTGCTTCCATGCCGCGTCTCTTATCGCTCGTATCGCTCGTCTCAAAGGGATGTCGATAACAGGGACTTCCATTCCCTGATTCTTCCGCATCGGTGGTGACCTTGGCGGAACTGTTTCCGCGATAAGTGAAACTCCTTTTTCTCGTGGACGTGGTGGTGGGAAACGAGTTTGGAGAAAGTTGGACCTTCTTTCCCCGCGGACCTTTTCAATTTCGGAACGGAAGACGGATGTTTTTCAACTTCTAATCTCTCTTCCACTCCCTCCACGAGGAATTTCGATATTAATCTTTTTCGCTTCCCTCTCCCTCCTTCCTCCCCGTACCTTCCGTTCCGTGTCTCGCATAAATTTGCATAGCTTCAAGGAACAAGCTTGAATATTGTTTACGTCGAGACAAATATTTGCAGCCACCCTTTATGAACGTAACGTTTTCGGGGCCGCGAATCATCCCTTCGTATCTCGACATCAAACGGAGAGGAAGACCTTGGGGAGACACCCACTCCCTCCTCCTCCCCCTCGAGAGGTCGAGAGGGTCCAGGGAACGTTGCTACCAACTAGACACCCATCTCGTATGTCCGTCACGCGCGCGTTACGAGCCTTTCCGTCTTGTTTACGCTGTCATTTGGCCAACGACCACCGATTTGAATTCGCACAGCAAATCGTACACATCCGTTGTTCCTCCTTGTAACCGGGGATGGCACGGCGAAATTGGCTGGCTAGGGAGAGAAGAAAGTAGGGGCCCCCTTTAATTCCATCCGTTTCGCGAAACGAATCTCTCGAAATTAATTCGATCGTGAAGCAAATCTATCGGATTCGACGAGTATCCTCTCCTCTCGTTTCGTCGAAATCTTTGTCAATTAGGGAGAAGGGCGGAAGCTGGAACTGTACGAGATTCTTAATAGGTTAGTAGAGGTAATGGAAAGAGAGAGAGAGAGAGAAAGGGGGGGAGAGAGAGATGGAGATTAACAAAGCGCGAAAGATTAACAAAGAGAAATAGTTTTTTTTTAAATAGAAAAGGCGAAAGGAACTCCTCCCCCCATTTGGAAATTGTCGTGAATGGCAAGGGTCCAAAGATTCCTTGGAGGGGCCAAATTCACCATTCTTCCGCTCAACGTGCTCGAGTTCCGACTGCCTGCCTGTCACTCTGGCCGGCTAACTCAGAAAACCAACTTCCGACCTTTGAAACGAGGCCGCTTCTGAATTCAATTTTACGAGGGCTGACAACGTCGTCAGGATGGCCTGCAATTTTATCGTATTATAATCGTTATTTCCCCTTTCTCCATTTCCGTGGGACCAAATCTCTCTTTCTCTCTCTCTCTCTCTCTCTCTCTCTCTCTCTCTCTCTCTCTCTCTATGCACGCACAATGCAAATTTGCCAACTCGAAATTTTTATTTCGAAATAATCTGAGATTAAACCTTTTTTCCTTTTTTTTTTTACAATAATCGAAGAATAGATTAAATAGCTTTTAAAAAGTTCGCGAGTCGAAAATAAACTGCGCGAAACGCTTTTTAACCGTGATCGAGAACAGTGGTATCAAACCGTTGAATCGCGAGCCAGATTAAACAACGAAACTGCGAGCAGGTTCGTGAACGGCGTTTATATAAGCGGCTCACTTTTGTTTCGCAAATGACTCGCTCCCCTCCGACCCCGTAACTGCCTCCATATCCGGCCTCTAACGTCTCCCTTCCACTCCCCCCTCTCCTGGAATTGATTTTATTTTACGAGCCACCCCACCTTCCACGAGCCATGGGGTGGCATTTACCTCGAAACGAGTTCACGAGTACCGGGGAGAGAGAGAGAGAGAGAGAGAGAGAGAGAGAGAGAGAGAGAGAGAGAGAGAGAGAGAGACTTGGTTCGAGCTCGCTCGAGGATGGATACGTTCCCTGTCGTAAAGGTTCTCTTGTCTCTCTTAGCGATGCTAAATCTACCGTTAACGCTTCTATAACTTTGTGAGAAAAAAGTTGACGACACGATTTTCATATACGACCGACTTCTCGTTTCAGATTTTTCAGATTTTATCAGAAAACATGGAGCAAAGTGTCGTTCGCATTGGTTACTGAGTTTAATCGAGATTATAATTCACGTTTCACTGTCTTAATATCAAAATGTTAACATTCCAATTATTCGAATTATATATCATCGTGATGTATCTTCTACCTCTGCGACTCAAAGAATTCAGAAAAATCGAATTGCGTTAAAATTATATTTGTATACCTTTCGAAGATATATATTCATTTCAACTGTTCGATCGTTTAACAAAGACAAGTTACACACAACAAAAGGATGAAACGCGAATTTTCGATGTTTCGTCCTGTTCGTCGAAGGAATGGAGAGGGTTATTGTTTCGATATATCGAGTTTCGGGTTCATTATATCCCTTTTCGAAGCGAGGCTGTGTGTTCGAATCCGATCGTTAACGATGCGCGTCGTTACCGGCACGCAGCCACGCAGCTTCTTCCCGGTTCGATGGCACTCGAACCCTGCTCGAGCCTCGCTAACGAACTGCAACTTTTCTCGTTTAACGAAGACGATAGAGAGAGAGAGGGAGAGAGGGGGAGAGAGAAAGAGAGATTACTGTAATCTCATCCACAAACCGATCCAGCCCTTGGCTCGCGGATAATTAAGCTTTCGGCTCCGCCCGATGCGTCTTTAATTGTAACACCGCTGCGTCATGAATATGCAAAGCGTCCTTTTTTAAATACCGCCTCCCTGCCTTCGGATCCACTTCGGCCAACGGAAGCACCATCGTCGCAGGAAATCGTTGCGCGAATCGACCGGGGATCTCTAAGAAGAAAGGGAAGATAACGGATTCGCGTTCTGTGCTATCTCTTCTTCTCCTGATTTTTTAATGAATCACGCACTGTCTGGAAACTTTGAGTAAATAAAGACGCATAGTGTTTTGACATTCTAATTGTTAAATGATTGGATAACAAGATATGCGAATCCAATATCCGCATCAAATTCGTGTCGATAGACTGAGAAAGTTATTTTAACTTTTTAGTTAAAGAGAATAGAAAATAGAATAGAAAAAGCGAAAGGTTTCGTAAAGAAGAAGAAAAAAAAATTGTACTCTAGACATGTTGCTGAAATAATAACTTTTTAGTTAGAGAATAGAAAAAGCGAAAGGTTTCGTAAAGAAGAAGAAAAAAAAAATTGCACTCTAGGCATGTTGCTGAAATAATATTTCAGGAACAAAAGAAAAGAAAGTTTACTCGATATCAAGTTTCTCTTAATCGCGGATAACAAGGAAATAATAATAATAAAAAGAGCAGAAAGTAGTACTCGAAAGAAAGTAAAAGAGTGTTCCCAACCACCCTGTCTCTAAGTCTCCCTAATCCCTGGAAAAGAGACGGCCGGAAAAAGGTTCAGAATTCAGCAGTTTCCTCCTTTTCACCCTCTTTGGGTTTCCTGGTGATCTCGAGTCTCTACTTTTATCTTTTGCTCGAATATCGTCTAATGAATCCTTGTTTCAGAGACAATGCCTTTTTTTTTTTTTAGAACAGTCAAATATATTGCGCGCCACGATAATTTTATTAAATTTCTTATTCGTAGATCTTCTTTTTCAAAGAAAGACTTTTTCTTCCTCGTGACAAAAATATGAAAGATAAAAAAGGAATTTTCGTCGAAAGCATTGAACGCAAGCTAATTTTACAACAAACTGCTTAAAAAAAAAAGCAATTGAGTTGCAAGTTTGAAGGAAGAACGGGCTAGGAATCAGAACTGACCCTGAGTAAGCAAGGGCTCGATGACGAACCGGAATACCATCCGCTATTTCCTCTCTTGAAATAGTAGATCGTGACGCCATCGCCGAGGAGCTCGCGGAATGCGCGCGTATTGGATTCGTAAAGAAAAATAAAAGTTCTTTCTCGAGGATGGAATGCGAAGGGAGGAAATCGAAGGAATCGGTATTGTTTTTGGAGAAAACGATTAAAATTGATGACTCGAAGGAAGGAATATATCTTTGCAGACAAAAAAAAAAAAAAAAAGAAAAAAGAAAAAAGAAAAATTCATCAACTTTACGCTCTCGTTCGAACGTTGGAAAATTCGAAGGGTTCGAAGAACTCTCGAGAAATCGTTAGAAACCGACAAGGGTAAGGCCGGTAAAGTGGATTAAAGGGATTACCAGTCCTTTGGTTAGAAATTTTCTTACGTCTTACCGTTTACTTTTTCACCCTCGAGAAGACGTATCTCACACGTCCGCGCGCCAAGAGGCCGATTAATTAATCTGAAAAGGGTCTGGTGGAGCCGGCCCGAAGAAGTTGACAAATACGAGGGCGAGACAGTCACGCCCCGCTATGATTTGTCTCGCGCTTTCCACAATTTTGCCGAATTAATGGCCACACCTGTACAAGCAACGAGGATCCTTGGAAGATCGCCCCTCGAGGGAGGCCCTCCCCCTCTTCTCCTTCCTCCGGGATAAATCACCGCCATTCCCAACACTCTTCCTCTCCACTCTTCTTCCCCTCTCTCGTTCCGCTTTGGAAATCGGCCGCTGTCCCGCGGAAACGAGTAAATATTCAGTGCGTCTGCGTGCAACATTTACGATAAAGTTCGGCCCCGGCTCTATTTATTATTCATGGAGGGGATGGAAGCCGGAACCGGGGGCCGGTTTTCGAGGGCGGCCAGTTATACTCGCGGTCGAATTAAAAAAGTTTCCCTTTAATTAATACCGGTGTCGGTTTCGAGTGCATTCGTGAGTTGTTGCGCGGGAGAAGGATAGGCGCGTCGTTAGATCGAAATTTCCTTCCTTCCGGCCTGCTAATTTTTTAAGGAATCCCGCTTTTAATTAGATCGGCGGGGATATTAATTACCGAATAAACAGGCAGGGGAAGGAGCATCGCTCGAGCGACTCGTTTGTAATCGAATTCCTTGATCGAGGCAATGCGCCATTAATTCTCCCTTGGATAGATTAATGGTTTCGAAAGATTTTTTTTTTTTTTTTTTTTTTTGGTACATTCAACGATGCGAACGCACGCGTCACGAATATTTCGTTCTCGAACTTTTGAATTTCGCCTTTAAGTATGGGAAAAAAATCTCTTGGATCTTTTCACGCCGCGCTTTTTATACGCTGAATGTGTTACACGATGCGTGGGATCGAGAAAATTGTACGGGGACGTTAAAGCGTTGAACGGAAAATGGAATCAAATATCTGCATAGACGGAGGCGCCATTTAGCCCGCGAGTAGAGGAGAACAAAGGGCGAGATGCGTCGGGTGGCGTCATAAACATGCAATAACGCTTACCTCGGCCTCGAGGGCTTTCATAAAAACTAATTCTCCCGTTTAATTTCGCCGCTTTATATCACGACGTCGCCTCTTATTACGCCGCGTATCAGCTTCCAACCCCGCTTTCCTTTTCCTTCTCCCTACCTTGAGAATACAATCATCTACGACGTGGAACAAGAAACTTGACTTATCACATAAATTATAGCCGCCGACATAAAGCCGTAAACATGTAAATTAAGTCTTTCCACTCTGAAGTCTATATAATTGCACAGTGGCGAGAATATAAATAGAAAAATTTCGTTTTTTCTTATAAACGTAAATTATAAAACTTTCGAAAACCTATTTCGAAATATCTTTTTCAAAATTTCAAGGCGATATCGATAACGAAACGTCGGCCAACGAAAATTTCATTTTTTGCAAAGGGATTCAATAATCCCTCTCGTTCGCTCGGTTCCTCGCCCACCCACGATGTTTGTCACCTGGTTTATCGCATCTGTCCCTGGTGAACAGACGTTCGCTATATGAGTTACTCCCGACTACCGTGGAAAAACTTAATAAAAATAACGATATTGCGAAAAAGAAGGAAGGGTCTGGTCGCGTCCAGGCTGGCCAATTACCTTCATCCCCCGTGGCGGTCTGGTAAATATAACGGGTGATGCGAGAAGACGTCCACGGCCCGTGGCCAGATATATATCGTGGCGGATATTGTGCGGTCGAGATGTTTCCCACGGCCTCTCCAGTATCCGTGTCCACCGCTCGTTACGGGATATATCTCGAACGAACCGTGTCGATTCTTATAAGCGGTCACCGTCGAGATGGAAGGGGACGATCGGGATTATGCGACGAATTTACTTCCACCCTCCGAAGAATTCTCGGAATATCGGCGCCGTTAATTAAAGGATTACGTTACACGAATATTTCGAATACTTTGCCTGGTAGTTGTCCCTTTTTTCTTTTCTTTCCTTTTTTTTTTCTTTTTTTTTTTTTTCTTTTCGCCTTCGAACGCCTACATTCTCAACGCGAGAAGGAGTTACAGGAGAAGGAAAAGTATGGTGAGACGATCATGAATTTTATTTTTAGGTTTAATCTGTAACGAATGTGATAGCGGCTGTTTATTAAAAAATTATTGATGCGTTTGGATCTAGATTTCTGTAGATCTTTCGATAAAGTTGATCCTTCGAACGAATTCGATCGTGACTTTCGAATGAATCTAATAAGATATGCGCAACACGACCTCGATAACCTTCAAACGGTTTCACATGCGAGAACAACTTGACCACAGTATCCCTCTAAATTTTTAAATACACTTTATAACAGTTTGAAGTACCTTTAAATGACGTTATATGGCTATAACCCGATATATATTTCATACGTTTCTTTTTACCTGATTTCCAGTGGGAGAAATATTTGGCGAGGGCCAAAACCTGCGGTCAAAATTTCTAACGTGTGAGCTCGATACCGAAATTCTTTTTCGTTCTACAGAAAAAAAAAAAAAAAAAGAAAAAGAAAAATACATAAATTCCCCGTTTAAACGATTTACGACGCAGAATATCCGAAAACTGTCTCTCTAAAGTATCTCCTCCTCTCGAAAAGAAAAAGAAAAAAAAAAAAAAAAAACGAAAGTGCAGCGTGATCTTTCGATCGATACCGAGTTCTCCGTGAAAAAGATAATCGAATCGGTTCCCTGGAGGGCCTGTTAAACCGACTGTCGGACCGTGCATCCCCCTCGTGGACGGGACCGGAAGCGTAGATAATCACCGGTGTTCGCCACCAGTAATTTTCGGCCGGAGGAATTTACGGTAGCGATAAATCGAGCAATTATCGCGATAAAACGCCGCGGGGAACGAGCCGGCGCGAAATACCACGGGGGAAAAAAGACCGCGTCGAGGAATGAATACAGAGGTGAAGGGAGCCGAGAAATAAGAGGGTGCAATGGAAGGAAAAAAAAAAAAGAAAAATATATAATGGTATTATCGCGCGAGATAAAACGAGGAGTGGACCATATTGGCGCTAATTATCTGGAAACACGGTCAAGGGTCGGTCGCGGGCATGGCGAGCTTCTGATAAGCATCTCGAGACCTATCGGCCGATCGATGGAAAGGGCTAAGCCTAGGAGAAACGAGGAAGAAACGTTTTGCGGAAGAAGCGTCGAGAGGATGTTGGTTGACCTAGAAAAGATCGTATTTTAGAATCACAGGGTGGAAAGATAGCCGACAAACGTTTGCGGATATTCGGGATAAAGGTACGACGTCTCGTCTCCGCGTGTAATTCTTGGATTTATGGGGGATGGCCACTCGGCGAGGAAGAAAGGGGGTGCGATGTTTCTAAGAAAAATGTTTCTTCGGGAGATGTGTTTTTAAATGATCGATTGAAATTATTTAAAAATTTACAGACAACTTTTATAAAATTTATATCGGTATTTTTATTCGTTCCGAAAGAGAAACGTTTCTTTTTTTTTTTTTTTGTTTTCGAATGAATTCTTCAAGGATAGAAGCGAAAAATGATTGTCGTTTCGTAGCAATTGCTTCCATCGATAAATGATGCGTCTAAAATGTAGCAATCATTCAGGTTGCTATACTGTAACATTGTATAGGATTAAAAATTGAACATTTCTTCTCGCATTCATTGAAAGTACGCGATTTCCATATAAATAGATGGTAAAAAATAGAATTTTAAATTCGTGATCAATCGATATCATTTCGAGCAACGAATACGGACGCGTCGTATAAAATAATCGATAACAGAGATACATGTCTCTCCAATCCGCTAATAAAAAATCGTATTCGAGTTGGAACGAATTCAGTCTGCGGTTTCATCGAACGCCGATTAATATCTGGCGCGATTTTCATTAGCGGCGCGGACGATTTTTCGAATCCGATCCGGAATTTTAGGGAAAATTCGATTGTCGAAAAAAGCGTGGATCCATCTCTCTCTCTCTCTCTCTCTCTCTTTCGACCGTAAGATTAAACACCACGAATCGTGCGCGTTTTCCTTGAACACGCGACACGCGGTTCCAATTTTGAACAGGAATTTTACGGTATTTTTCTTTTTCTCGCGGCGCGCGGTCTAAAACCGCTCGTGGTCTCCGGCGGACAAAGAATCGTATTTTTAACCAGCCCTCGTCGCTGCACTTTCTCTGGCGAAAGAAATTTTCTCGTTCGCGAGGCAAAGAGAAAACGCGAGAGAAACGTTTGAGATTTAATTTCATCTTCCTTGTGACATTTGGCAACAAGAATTCTTAAGCGTCTTCTTAATTAATTTTTAACCTTTCTCCAAAATAATCAATAGAGAGGAATTATCACTAATAATTTAATCGAGTATCGAGATTTCGTTTGAAAATGATACGAACAAAGCGATTTAACTCGCACGATACGATTCTGAAATGCACAAATAATCGATAATCGTTAACGAAAAAGAGAAATCTCAAGGTTAAGCTACGTGCAAATAAATCAAACAGTTCAATTAGGGAGCGCTAACGGGAGAAGGGAGAAAAAGTGGAATTAATTTCGTGAAAGAGAGAGAGAGAGAGAGTTGGAAATAAGCGGCACGAGTACAAATCACTCGAGAAACAAGGAAACTTTCGACCAGAAATTGCTCGGCAAGAGCTATCGTAAATTCATTTCGAGCGTGGCGCGTAATTTCGCCTCTTCGGCCCCACCCGCGCCGCTACTCTAAATATTTTTCCGCCTCTCTACACCCCAAAGCCGGAAATTTAAAAGCTCCACCCGTGCAGCCACGCGCGCGGCGGCTAATTGTCAGGCTCGATGATCCGCTTTCCTGCCTCCACCATCGATAATCCAATTTCACGATTACGCCATCGATGCGCGCGCTCGCGAGTACGTTTTCCGCATGAATTTTACCTCGACGTTTGCCGCGAAATCGTAACGAAACGAAGCGAGGGGCGTACAGTATCGTTAGCTCCGCGGATCCGTTTAATCCGTGGAATTCGCGTTACACGGCGCTCCGTGAGAAGCGGGAAATTGCTCCAGAGAGGAGGTCGAATTGCAAGGAAACGAGTGTCAAAGAAGCGGCTAACGAAGGGAAAGTTGGTAGAAAAGCTAAGCTATCCGAAGCTGGAAGGGGAACGAAGGATCGAGCTACAAAGGGAAGATCGTTGGGGAGGGGAGTAAAACTACGCGCCACTCGACTCGAAATAGGGATACAAGCGATTCTGGGCGGAAGCTGGGCTTGGGAAGAGTTTTGGGGGAAAGAGATTAGGCGAAGAAAAGTTTCCTCGCGCCGATTGAAAAAAGTTGAAAGTCGCGGTTTTTGCGCGGGGACAACGATTAAACCTCGTCGAAAGTTGGAAAGGTCCAACTATTTGTCCGGTTTCACGATCGGCTTGCAAATTGCAAACTTTTCGCTGGAGCGTCGAAAGTGCCGGGCCGGTAAATAAACGATGGACGACGCGGTGAAATTTATCTGGGGGCAGGGAAGGGGACGATATTCTTTTCTTTTCACAAAGAAGACCACTATTTTTCAAAGTTCGCCGACGTGGTGGAAACTCGGGGCAACCGTCGAACGGTTTCACGTCGAAGGTTTGCCTCCGGCGCCCCGCCGTCTTCCGCTTCTTCTTTTTTCTCTCTTCTTGCGCGATACGGAAACGAAGTGAAAGAGAAAGAGGAGGACAAGTTATGCAATTCTCAAGTTCGAATCCTAGTTTCCACAGTTGACAAGTTATATAAGAAAAGAAGAGAAGACTATTTATATATAATTATCATTCAAAGACGAGTATGAGAGAAATATCTCGTTTGTCGTGAAAGTAAACAATTTAAACGTGGACGGCCTCGTGATCCATATCCCATCTTTTTCTTCACTCGATCTTACACTTGGATGATCGAATTACAGACGTTGTCGAAAATTGGAACGCTCATAGGCGGAGGATATTACAATAATTGAGCGGAGGTTAGGTTGGACAATGTCAAAGGGGGTGTCCGATGGACTGCGCGCGGTTGACAGGACGACGTTTCTGCCAGGATAACCTAATTTGCCTCCCTTTCGTCGAGGGTCGTAGATCGATGAGTCCGCGTCTCCGGCGTCTTTTCACGTCCCCTAGGCTCGCTCGACCGCGACGGAACGCGGATCCGCGGGCGCAACGTGCATCCCCTTAGGGTCACTCGAGCGATTCCGTCCCTCGTGCTGTTTCCCTCGCGAGAACCGAGAGGGATCTCGAAGTAAAATCACGTCGAGGGGCATCGAGAGAAAGACTGGAATTGGGAAAAATCGTTGAGAATCGAATCGAAAAATGCGCAGAAATAGAAATAGAGAGAGGTATCCTATCGAATATGATAAGATTAATTTGCATGATAATACGATTATACGATTCACGTACGTAGAATCGTATAACGTAATGAAAACGTAAATGAAAACAAAATCACGGGGCAATTGGAAGCTTCTTTTTTTTCTTTCGAAGAACAAGAAAAGGAAAACCTGACCCATTTGTATTTCTATAAACGACGTTTCGATTCTACTTAAAGTCTGAAGAGCGAGGAAGCCAGGTGATTTATCCTTTTCATTTGTGGACAGGTCAGGTTGGAAATCTCGGTATCGTTGGAGCGTCTTTCGTTCCCGAAAGAATCTCGATCTCGGGCGAGAGTGGTCGGTCGGCGACCTTTCCACGTTTCTCGGGGATGCAGAAGCAAAAAAGTCCCCGCTGGCCAAGGGCGAGCTGACAAATGGACGGGATTTAAGCGACGCAACTGGGGAGGGAGCGTTTTTCATCGGAAGAGGGAAGAGGGTGGTGGGTTCTCCGCGCTTTAAGTAATTGCATCCCAGAGAGACGGGCGGGCGAGGAGGAGGGGCGGAAGGAGCAAACATTGTCGTCGAGTCTCGCGCACCGTGGAAATTCTTATCGATGACTTTCATAAATGTGCGAACTCGGTTGTTGGAAAGGTTGGGAAAGGAGGAGGAGAGGACATGGTGGAAGAGGTTGTGCTCGGTCAGGAGTCGTGGAAAAAGACAAGGTAAGGAGGGTGGTGGCCTTTCTTGCGGCGCACTCCCCTGGCGAGACCATTAGGAAGACACGAGGAAAATAATGATGGAACGTGGCCGCCTGCCCGTTTTCCATTTCTCTCCCTCGATTCCCTCCTTGTTGGATTTTGTGTTTAACGAGGAGATTTCACGAGGCGTTGACACGAGTTTTCACGATGGTTTAATGATTTTTCTTCTCCGATAAATGATAAATTGCACGATATATCTTCGTTTTCAATGCGTTCACGTATCGAAGTAATTTCGAACGTATCTTTAGAACTAATTTAAAAAAAAAATTAAATAACTTAGCTCTCCAACTGATTTTTTTTCAAAGAAGCATCGAAAAGAGGACATCGCGACGCAATTCTGGAAACCATTTCACAAAATTTCAGTTTCAAAATTATTTTGAAAAATTAGACTGGACTCTGGCATCGATGTATAATTTTCTAAAAAAAAAAACTATCTTGAAAGCGACCATAATTCAATAACGATGCCACTCTTTTATCACGATGAGTTCTATCTCGTATTATTGGTAAAAATTGAGAGATTGCTTAAATTTTATTGCTGAAAAAGATTTTTTCAAAAAAATATTTACGATCTCTCTCTCTTTCTCTCGAAAACTTGCGCCAGCAAAGAAATGAATCGAATCAGCCGCGAATAATCCCTAATAATTCGGAGTGATTTATCTTCGATGATATTTGTAGCACGCTCGATTCACCGCGAAATTGTTATCTCACGGTGCGCGTCTGGCTTCGTCACAGAGACGGAGCCACCTCGAGCGGAAGACGAAGACGAAACGTTTCGACCACGGACCGTGACTGACCCTTCGCCATGGTGGATCCATTAGGCGAGACACGACATGGGGAAAATAACGACAGACCGATCTCATCGGTTTCCGTACCCGCAAAAGCTGAGTGGGAAATTTCTTAACGACCCATGTATTTCGAACAGAAAAAGAGAGAGAGAGAGAGAGTGGCTCGAGGCAATGAGAATTTTGTAAGAAGCATTTAATTTCACGCGTGAAACTCTTCACCGAAGGATTATTATTAACAATCCATGATTATGCATTTCAATTGCAGATTCTCTGTGTATCACTCTGTGATGTTGCGTTTTATAAGTTCCAATGAACGTGCAATAATCTCGATACCATTGAATCGTTTTTTTAATTGAAAATGTGATGAGTGTAGATAGATTCTTGTTGATTTTTTACGAGATCGAGGTTATCGTAGGGTTAAATAAGCCAAAATATTGCGCGCTACATTAACCATCGTTCCTGAAATGAGCAATGAAAGGATTCTGGAAGCCTCCCCCCTGATTCTTCCTACCTCCCACGATTATTCCAAAGGCTTTATTCGCAATATGAGACCGCTATCTCCGCGGAAAGAAGGCGCAAGGGACCGTTTCACCGTTTTAATGACGTACTCCGAGCTGGTATTATCTCTTCTATTTATTTCTTTCATTACCATCGTAAAATATTCAACCCCGCCCGCGGTTCTAACTCTCAATTCACCGTATTAAACATCGTTCGAAAATTCCGACAATTGCGACAATTCCAACAAACGCAAAGAAACCGCGCCGCGCAGAAACAAAGAATTTCCGAATCTTCAAAAACCAGAATTTTCGAGTACCCCCTGCTTCAAAATTCCCCCTCTCCTCCACGCAACAACGGTCAACAACAGTCCCCAACCTCGAACTAAAGGACAATCCAGGAAATACCGCGACAATTATTTAACCATGAGTGCACTCCTCGTCGAGAAACCTAGGCCGAATTACAAAGTTCAAACGTTGTACAGGGTGAGGGTATTTTTGCCAAAATTAGCGAAAATTAGCAAGTTTCGTTAACCGGTCGTGCATGGATACAAAACACTCCACGCGTATTTTCGCGCGAGCGAGCGGTCAGCCTAGGCGGTGAACGCGGCCGAGAGATGAAAGCAGCGCGTTTAAACGCGTTTCGTTTGTCCAGCTCCGATGCTTCCTCGTTTTCCCTTTCAACACCGTGCTCGCCGCCCGTCTAATTAATTAAATGTAAACCTCCAAACCTTCCTCTCTCCATCGCTCCCCTCTCGTCACACCGCCCTCATTTGGGATTCGAGACGGGCTTCGAAAATTCCCGAGTCACTTATTCGCGTTTACCTAAGAGGACCGTTGCGTCTTCGACGCAGACGGTTAATTGGCCTTCATGAACCCCTCCCCCTTCTTTCTATGAGTTGACTGACGATTCCGCCTCATCGTTCCACTCGCTCTTCTGCCTGTTAATTAGCGGAGCTCTCTCTCTCTCTCTCTCTCTCTTTCTTTTTTCATAATTAATACTCGCGTGGCCATTTCTAGAAGAATAATCATCACTCGATACCAGTATATAGAGAATTTTAACTATATGGAGAATATTTATAACGAGGCTTTTAAGAAATAGATTAAAAGTCTAAGAAGATTCGCTCATGGATGTACGAATATTAAGAAAGTTTTCTAAAGAAAATTGAAGAAGAAGAGGAAGGTTGAAGGAAAATTCCTCGCGATTCCTAGAAATTCACGCAGATCGTTGGAACGAGTCGCCTTTAATAAAACCTTTAATAACAACGTGAAACTAAGCCCGTATCATCCACCGCCTCGGGCCAAAAAATTATACATTCGAGCTGCACGCGCCAGCTTGACCGCTTTATCTCCACCCGCAGCGGCCAATTACTTACCCTGGCGCGCCTCCAGACTTTGCCCCGTAAAGCTCGGGCATCGGTGGCATCTCTTAATCCCATAAAAGGGTGAATCGCGAGTTATTGCCGGACAAGTTTAGGCCTCGCCTCGAGGCCGCGTTTCAAGCCAGCCAGCCGAACGGGGTAACGAAACGTGGAATCAGCCGCTCATTATCATAAACGCGTAACTACTCGAGCAACCACTGTTAACCAGACTCGAGTTTTTGGAACGAGGCCAGTTAAAGGGCGGTATTATTATTTTGGAAGGCGAGTGGCGAGGAAAGTGGAGGAAGGATATAAGGATGGAGGTTAAGGATCGTTGGATCAGGATTTTTCGGGGTGAATTTGAAACGATGGATTGGACGAGATTGGGGATGGAATCTTGGTGTATCTTTTTTTCATACGGCCTGGTGAATTGATGGCCGGTTTGTGGGTCAGTTTCAGCGGGAGAGAATTTGATACGAACGTTGCCGGAATTCATCTTCGGGGAAGATCATCTTTGGAACCGAGAATATCGAGCTTCGAATCCTCTATGAATACTTTCACAAGTGAAAAAGATTTAGGGAATTGGATATTATTTTTTGAAATTGTATAATTACGAAGAAACTGAAATTGAGATCATAAGAATTCTGTTTACTCTTTGTGATATTATTTGTTGGTACGTCTTCTAGTAAAGGAGAGTATATATTATGTAAATTAACGTTTTTGCTTTAAGAAAGTTACTTTTTAGGTATGGTGTCGCTCGAATTTCCGGTCACATCGTGAACCAACGACTCGTTCTCGCGGCAATCTTGGCCGTAACTCGGTCATTAAACGGGCCTCGTTCGTCGACTCGTCACCACGCCATCGAAGCCAAAGCGTTCCCTCTTTCTCTCTCTCTCTTCCCTTCTGGTTTAAACGCGCCATAAAACCATCCCCGATCACGAAAACGATCCTTCCACGCTTCCTTTTCCTCGGCTCCTTCGATCGTTGACCTTAATTGACCTATTCCAAGAAGGAATCGACGAGGCGACTCGTCTCACCGAGCTTTTGATTTTTACAACAAAATCGTACCCCTTCAGAGGTATGTACGTAATTGAATGTTTAATAGGAGATTTTTGAACTTCGTGAATCGTTGATATCAGGCTATAACGAGGGAGATATCAAACTTGTTAATTAGCTGTTTAATTTTTCAGATTACTCGACCCAACTTTTTGATAAAAAGCTCCTTTAATATGAATAACTCTTTATTCCTTAATATCCTCTCTCTTTATACAGGATGCTTCATAAATAATTAAACTTTATCGTATCCCCCTTCCCTCTCTCTATTTCTGAAGCATTCAATTTTTTCTTTTTACCATAGAGCAAAAATATGTTTCAAAAAAGTAGATTACTGCTATTCAATTTTTCCTATACCTTCTACCCTTATATTTCAGCCCTTATATTTTCGAAGCACTGCGCACGTATATACCACTCGATCTTCGTTAATCCCCTCGTAAGAAGCTCCGCGTCGACGAAATAAACGTCAATTTTTGGTCACGAAAGGTATCGTTCCCGGTTAAGAGATTGGCACCGCTGTCATCCTCGATCTTTGGCCCGAGACGGGAATATACACGGGAGAGGCCTCGCGTGTCTCACGCTTCTCTCGGCGCACAGAAGCCAAGATTTCTCCCCTCGCGTAAGGAAAGGAAACCTCCCTCCCGTCCGGACTAAATACCTTCGAGAAACGAAATTTTCCGTAATTAGAGAGGAAACCGGCCCCTTTGATCTACCCTCCGTTACCGTGGAGCACCGCGAACGAGCAAAGAGATTGCCCTTGCCGCCGATCGATCCAAATAATTGCACGGCCTCCCGAAATTTCCATAACGGGATGGAACGGCTGCCTTGGTTTTCCCGTCGGCTCGCGATTCGCCACAAATTTGGCCAACCGATCCGATCCACGTGTAACCAAAGGTATCACCGATAAATGTCTCTCGTTACTCGATTAAATTACGTTTTTTACACACCTTATTATTTCATTTTCCAATTGTTCGCGGAGAGGGATTCGTCTTATTCGTGGATATATTATCGATTAATAAAGTAGCGCATTACGCAGAATCGCGTATATTGTTTCGGCCTTGGTCTTGTATATCTGTCAATTGCGAATCAATTGAATAAGTATCCCTATTCGGATATAAATGTATATATAGATATTCGAGTTTTATGGGTAGAGAGCTTTAGTTTAATATATATATATATATTTGAACGATCTTTCTTGTTAATAATTCATCGAACTCTCATTAAATCGCAATCCTATTTCGACCGAGATGAACCACGGGATATTAACACCGATATTCGTCCATGAGAACATCGTTCCATCTCCGTCTCGAACTGCTCGTTCGCTTGTTCAAAGTCTGAAAACTCTCGGCGAATAGATTTCTGCAAGTCTCCCCCCTCCCCCCCTTTACCCTTCCCGGGAGGAGTAATTAGAGAGAAAAGTGGGGATTCGATTTCACCCTCGAAACCGTTTCCATCGCGGCCAGTGGCTAAAGTTGCGGCGAGAAAAAGTAAACTTTTAATTTATTTAAAACCCTCCCCCGTAACGGTGGGAGAAGAAGAGGGAGGGATGGCGCTCTAATGAATTCTTATTCGATCCGTGGAATTAAAGAGGTCGCGGCCCTCGCGAGGGTGGTGGAAATCCAGGGAGCTGGATGCAGCTCCGTGAAAAATTCGTGGGTAAGCCGGGTGGGGGGAGAGGAGGAGAGATCAGGAGGGTGGATATCGTGTATTAGAAGTTACGTTTATCACGGTGTGGTGCGCGCAGTTTTCGAGACTATAAGTTCACCCTTGTACAGGCTTCTTTCGCCACCCCTCTCTATCCCCCTCTTCTTTACGATCGTGTCCGCCCATCGATCCGCGATACACCCTCGCCGAAAACCGACCACCTTTCGGGTTTCGACGTGGATTAACTTTCGGAAACGGAAGCCTTCCTCGGCAAATTGCGGTCACGCGATGCAATCTTGATAATTACGTCTTAATCCTTGTCACAATGACAAAATTTGTTAAATTTGTTAAATTGCGAAATATTTTCTTCCAAATCTTTTCTTCTACAGAGCAAGTACAACAGAATCGAACGTGATTGAACAGGAAGATGGCCAAAGTTATCAGATGAAGTTTCGAATATTTAAATATTTTCTTCTAAGAATTGAACCAAGTGATCGAACAGCCAGGAAGATGATGGATATTATCAACGTCGTTACAAAAATAAATCAGGGAATCGTATCACGATTTTTACGCATCATCCCGAAACAATCGATCCTCGTGATAGAAATTGGGCGACAGATTGAAGGAAAACATAGCTTCTCACGTTCCGTGGTTCGTACCATGAAGAATCCTGTTACCCCCCAAAGGTTTTTGCCTGATAATTGACTTCGATTCGTACATCCATCGACTTTCCGCCTCTCCTTCCTCCGGTATGGATAAATATTTTCTTCTAATATCTCGAGGACGAGTCCTTCCTTTGAGGAGCGAGGAAATTCAGTAGAAACGGGTGGGAATCGTCAGACACGGCGAGATTATCGTTCGACATCGACTGGCAACGTTACTAAGTATTCACTAGCTTACACGAACAAAGTTTCACAATATCAAAGGTACATTAGGTGTATTTTTTTCTCTCAGTTTTCAGTTTTGATTGATGAAAAATCTCCCACTGTTAAATAATTAAAGTTATCGGCTTAGAATTTCAAAGATTTCTACTATTTTTGCGAATGATCGAAACGTGACATCACGATTTTTTTTTGAAGTAGAAGATGGAGTTTTCGATAATTTACGAACGAGATTCGTTTATTGACAATGTATTTCTAGAATTTTGAAAATATGAAAAGATACTATAAGGGTTAATTAATTGGTTTCGTAGATTGATTTTCAAAAAAATTATATTTTTTCTTCTATTTTTTTTCTATTCTAATTATAATGATATTTTATTTCAAGTTAGAGATGTTTTTCGATCAGATGTTTTTATTTATCAGAAAATAATAATTACATAAATGTATAAATAAAAATGAAAATAAAGAAAATCCGTACAGACAAAAGAAAAAAAGGGAAGAAGAAAAAGAAAGAAATCACAAAATTTAAAAAACGGAAAGTTTCAGAACAGTCTGGACATAGTGGTGATACGCCGGATATTTTTTACGTCGGTATGATCCAATTTTATTGTCATAATATTTTCTGCAATGCAAAAAAAGAATAAATTTATTATCGTTTTTTTTCAGCGAAAATATATAGTTAATGAGAAAAACATATTTCTGTATTGAGTATGATATATATACATGTACATATTTAATTTAAAAAAAAAAAAAACATTTATCGGACATGGTACAATATAGAAAAAGCAATCGATGGCAAGATCGTGGAGGCCATCACCTGTTCCGTGCCTGACTCATCGTCTTTAATTGCCATCCTTTTTTTAAGGAACGCATCTTCTTCCGTGACTTCCGCGATCCAACTGGTGTAGAAATAGACATCTGTGTAAACACCAGGGGTACGTGGACGAGCGCAACCGTCTCCACCGGAAACTACACCGGTTAACTCGCCGTTGCACATCATACCGCCTCCAGAATCGCCCTGAGACGAAAAAAGTCAAACGTTATCGTTTAACGTGGGGAAGAACTTTAAATTAAATTCTTGGAACGATGAGTTTACGATTTCTATGGGACTCGATAAAAAAAAAAAATTCTTTATGGATGATTAATCCGTCTTTGGATCAATTATTCGAGCAAAGTAAATTTTGATGTAATCTCGTTAAATTTTTTTCTTTTCTTTTTTTTAAAAAAAAAAGTTACTTGGCAAGCGTCTTTTTGACCCTCCATGTATCCAGCACAAATCATCCCTGGCGGGAAGTCTGTTACGTTTTCCAAAAGTTTCTTGCACAAGTCACGGCTCATCAGTGGTAAATCCACGTACATAAGATCCTCGCTCGTCACAGGAAAATTCTGGAAGAGAGATGATAAAGTTTAAATAAAAGATAAGTGAAAAAGAAAAAAGGAATAATTGACGAGAATGATATATAAGCCAATAGAACGGATTTATACTTCGCTTGGATAACCCCATCCTGCCACCTGACAGATCGTCGCTGGAACAGGAGTGTGATCCACCAAAGGGGCTATATTCACTTCAGGTGTCAATCTGAACGCTATTTTGAGCTGGAAAACGGACATTTGTAAGATGACAAAGTTTATAGAGCGTTGATAGATTTGCAAAAAGATCAGTACAGTAAGGATAGTTATGTCGTTCTCTAACGTGACGCTATTGAAATTAGGATGAACGTGGATCTTTTCCACGCCTCTTCTCTGACCAGTCGAGGTTGGCTGCCAGAGTCGAAGTTCACCGGCAACTATAGTGATCATCCAAGGTTGTATTTGTACACCTCTATGAAAAACCAGATTGATATAACGAGAACAATGAATTTGACACTTGATAATTGATACTCTTATCATAATGAAAATTGTCTGTATCTCTTTCAAGTTTGATATATTGATATACTCGTAACTCACTGGTCGAACATGCAATGGGCAGCTGTGAGAACGTATTTTTCGTGTATCAACGATCCTCCGCAAAAATGTACAGAGCTGTGAGTTTCTCTCAAGGATACCTAGGTAATAATTCAAGAGAAAATAACAACAGATTTTTTTCCTTGAAATATCTAATCGATTATATGTAATCACAATGGATTGATAAAATATATATATATATAAAACCAACGTAAAAATAACGTATCGAGGAACATTCGAGAAACGAAAATGTTTCTACAACACGTGTACCTGATAAGGAAATTGTCTCAAAGATGCTTTTGACCCGTTAACTATACGACCAATCAGATCATAAATCGTCCATTCTATTTTTGGATTCGGATTCGAACTAGTCTCTGGATTAATCGATTGTGCATCGATGTCTATAAATAATTTTTAATGGATAATATTATTATTATTTTACATTCGTATCTTTTGCACGTGCGACAAATCACATATAATTTATTAATTAATAAATTAAGTAAAAAATGAGAATGACATTGTCAAACTATTCATCAAACTGTTGAACATTTTCACTTACCAATCGTCAAATAAGTTATGGCAAACAAGAATCCTAAAGCGAAAGAAATTAACGACATCTTTCTTTGATAAACTAATCGTTTTTGTATCAATTCCCTTGTAATATGTTCTAGTTTCATTTTCACCACCAAAAAAGAGATCCTCTTCCATCGATTGTTCTCCACTAAATGATAATACGATTAGAAATACAAAGCATTATCGGATATTATCTCCATTATCAGGTGATATCTTTTATCTATAAAATAACGAGTGAAATTATTGAAGAGATTATTAATTACATTAAAATTATTGAAGGAAGGAATCTTGGTAAGAATTATAACATTCGAATATAATTACTTTCCACGTATAAAAGTAATCGTTTATCAAATTTGCGCTCGACATTCGTCCACTAAAACGTCGAAAATGAAGTAATCGTGTCCAGATAACGATCAAATCTAATAACAGCTACTCCCTACTTGATTTTTATCATTTATTTAGAAATTGAAATTGTCTTAACGATATATTAACCCAATTGAATCATAGACTGGATAACGATAATTATCAATATTAATCTAATAAAAAGTTGCATTGATTTTAAATCTTATCATCGGTTATCATTCATTCGTGTAAGTAATAATTCATTTCGTGGAAAATCTCACATAAAAAACGAATAATGAAACAAGAACAACAACAACATCGATTCGACACGTGCATTCGCCTACCTGTTATTACACGTTGATAAACGATCCTAAATCAAAGGATTTCGCATCATTGATTTTCAATCAATTTCGCCAACAACAAATCTTGTTTCCAACGAGGATTACGCGATGAATCAAAACTCATCCGGACGTATGGATAAGATCGAGAGACGGAGAACGGGTGGTTAATCGTACGTGTAAATTCAAGAAATCTAATAATTTTTGAATATCGATCAAATCCTCCATCATCTTCCAGGTACGAATTAACGTCGCGTTAAAATTGAGTACGATCGAAGTGAATCACGCTTTCGAGCAATGAATTAAATTAATGATGGGATCAAGTTCAATACCCACTATAAATCCAAGTCAAATCCAAAGACGTGCAAAAACTCGTTTAGTATTTAATTCGAATATCATTAGAAGCTGAGTATTTATCGATCTGAAAAATTTTACAAGTATTTGAATAAATTAGAATATTAATCTGTTCGAATTCGAATTAAGCGATAATCCATAAAAGATTCGGATTCTCTGTTACTCTCTCTATCAAAACTTGTCTACGATATATTCGATTCCATCCGTGAAATTGCACGAATTGGAATCAGAAACCGGTATATATAATATATCGACCGGTTTGCTCGGTCGATATTAAAGGATAAATTAATCGGAGCGATTATAGGAGGAAAATAAATATTCATGAAAGATTGGAACGTTAAGGTTTAACGTTGTTCCGTCAATTATCACTTCGTTTCAGAGCGTCGCTTATCAAACGAATTATTAACGAGTCTGAGCTCCAAACAACCGGTTATTGATTTTATTTATTATTTTAAACACGAGAGATTTATTTACGACCAAGATTTTGAGCATCCCTTCGTTGCTTTCCAATCTCGTCGCAATTGATAATTGTTTATTAAACGTCAGTTTTACGATAAAAAAAATGCAAGCAAGTGCATTGACATAATCGACATGGGTGATAAGAATTTTCTTATCTTATGCGGCGAATGACACATATGTCTGCGTCACTATGTTTTTATTTCGAGAGGAATAAAAAAGTTGAGTCGCGTTTTAAATTTTTTATTGCAATATTCACCAAGGACTGTTTTATTGAAACACGGATCAATCGTCGTTTCGATCGCGTACGAAGAAATTCTTCAAATTCTTTTCTCCCCATCTATCTTCGATGTAATTCTGTTGCGCGTAAACTGGCGCGTAACCGCTTTCTCTCTGGCATAAAGGTTACGGAAAATTTCGTAAGAGATGTTTCGAACATCCCATTTTGATTTTGATCCCTCTCAAAGACTCGAACGTCCTCTGTTTGTAGGAAGAAAAACAGTCTAACCGGATTATAATTTCCTGCCTTCTCGTTTCGAGAGTCTCCCTCTCGTTTCGTCCGCGAACTTTCATCCCTAGGGGGGCAGGGTTCTTCCGCGAATCGATAAACAAAACACGCGAAGCGTAAACAACCACCCGCGTAATATTTCCCCGGTATCTCGGCTGCGTCCCGCAAACACCAATCCCGGCGAGTAAATTCTGTTCGACGGATCCTCAAACATTCCGCGGAACGATCTGCACGCGAAATCTCCTCTTCCCGCGATGAAATTTCCTCCAGATTTTTTTCCAACGAGGAATCAGAAAAGAAGGAAATTGATATTTCGCGAAGTATCTATCTAGCTAATTTAAGAAGGGAAAAATTAATTCTGTAAGAAAATATAATAACGTTTTCACAAACAAGTCTGAAAGAAAACGAAGAAATTTTTTCCACTAGTGTGAATATCGTGATTATCGTCAAAGAGCAAACTTTCAACTACGAAATATTCAATTTTCGATGCCCTGTTATATACAAAATACTTTCCAAACGAAATTTTCTTTGCAAGACGGCGTGTATCACTTTTGCAACGTTAAATTATACCTGTTACTCCAACTTCTTCTATCCAACGCCACTCCAAACCTCTTCAAATCTTTTCTTCCAGGGGAAAAAAAAGAAAATCTCGCTTAACGAAATCGCGACGCGATAAAACAATCCTCTTTACGAAGAGCGGCGCGAATCGGTTGGAGCAGTTAATTAGCATCGGGTGTAGCAAGGTTTGGAGGGGTGGTCGCGATCGAAGGCCCGGGGCTCTCGATCGGTCTGTTAGCCGCGCGGAGATTGTACACAGGGGTTGTAGGTGGTTGTACGCGGGGTTCCTTCGAACATGGGGATGGGTAATGGTGGTTCCTATCAGCTCTGTACACTCTCTGCTGCGCTACCCGTCACGAGCAACGATATTTCGATGAGTTACGCCGATGGTACCTGAAACGCGCGGCCACTTTGCATATTGGATACTCGTTCTACGGGCCCCGTCTTTTCGTCCACGCGTCGAAAAAAATCTTTTCAAAGTTTCGTGGATATTTTTTTTATTCTTTTAGGTTAACATCGAGCTGGCTTTTTTAAACTTTTTTCGTTTATCGTGAGTGGATTCATGGAGATTCGTATAAACGCGAAAGTTATCGCTTTTGAGTCAATCTGTAAATTTTTTTTTTTTTTTAATCAATATTGGACGATCATCGTTTCGATCATTATTGAATTATAATGATCCTTGTAAGAATCTTTCGAACGAATTCGTTTTGTAGAATTTTTTTTTTGTCGGGACCTTGCAGTGGATAGATTTATGGATGAATGTGACAATGAAACATGTATACCGTGTATAAAATACGAAACTTTCATTCGAAAGTTTCTGTCGTTCCTTTTTTTTTTTTTTTTTCCTTGACCTCCTCTTTTAGCATGCTTCTTCGATTATTCTTCGCTTGTAAAAGTTTCTTCCTTTTTTTTTTTTTTTTTTTTGAATTAATTTTTTCAGACCTTGCAACGGATGGATTTATGGATGTAACGATAAAGCATGTACACCGAGTATAAAATACGAAACTTTCGTTCGAAAGTGCCTCTCGCCTCTCCTTTTCCTCTCGTTTCTTCGACGTGTCATTTTCGTCTGACGTGTTGTAAAAAAATCCCTTTTACACAACGCGAACGTTGCAGTGGATCGACGATAAAAAAAAAAAAAGAAAAAAATCCTTTCAATCACTCGGTAGAAATTTTTCTTTTTTTTTGAATTAATCGAATTGCACGGAATGAATTATTGATTTATGGAACTTCCATTTGGAAAGTTGAAGTCTTACTCCACTCCGACACTGGGAACATTTACACAACCGCCTTCTCCAAGCGCCCCTCTCTCCGTTCTCACTCCTCCTTCTAACTCTTCTCCTTCGCCGCCTCCGTCTCTCCTACGTGCCACAGGCTGCCTCCGTGCTACCTCCGCTCGATTTCTCGTAGCCGGATCGAGGAATCATTCTCGATGGAACCGAGGATAATGTTTATGGGATGTAATGATAAGGAATGCCGTCTCTTGGGTCTATCCTCCAACCCTTTCCAAAGTTATTTGGTTACGGTTGCCGGGATAAACGATCGTACATCTACACGCGTACAGTCACACGTAACACGCACGGTCATCGATTCTGCTTCCTCGTCGTCGTCCTGGCCCAACTACATTCTTAATTCGCAACACAACTTGCTATGCGCAAATAAAATAATAACGACCGATCTAGTGAGAAAGGAATTGAAATAATATATATATACTAAAATCGAAGGATGAACTTCTTTGCAGAATTATTCGTTCGAAGCTTAAGATTGGAAAAGGAATATTCGATACCATTCTTATTTCCGCAAACAACATTCTTCAACGCGAATAATAAAAAAAGGAGGAGCCTTCTCTCAAGATTATATTCATCGTTGTGAAAGCATCGAATGAAAAAGCAATTATTATTCGATAAAATTCTTATTATACCCTCGAGGCAAGTTGGATCGAGTTAAAGAATACGATAACCTTTTGCAAGAGAACCTTTCGCTTCTCTTCCTTCCCCGCCTGTTTCTCGAAGCCAACGAAAAACCAATTATCATCCAATAACGTTGCCCGACCTTGAAGGCACGTCGCACGACACATCGATCAAGTTTTTTAAAAAAAAAAAAAAAAAAAAGAAAGAAACCTATCCAAAATATTCGAAAGCATCGATTTTTGTCGAGGTAAAACATGGCATGGCGGCGGCGATGGATGGTTACGACCTTGACAAAGTGGCGAACCCACGACCCTATTCATCCGGTCCCCCTCCTCTCCCCCTCCCCTCCTCCCCTCCTCCCCCTAATGCCGCGGGCGCAACAGCGGCGTGGAAAGAGGAAGAAGACAACCTTGACTCGAGTGCAACCAGTTAAAGGGCCGTTCAAGGTCTACCAGACGGTTCCCAGTCCATCGTGTCTGGCGGCCGGGTTGGCTGTTGGGTTGGCTCGTTCGGTCGTTACGCTCCGCCAAGTGGACGACGGATGGAAACAGGCAGAACGGAACCTTTTCCGTTCCCCATGCAAACACCGTTTTACTTCGCCAACTGAAATAACGATCGGTGTGTTTCTTTTCTCCCTTCGATCCGATGGGAGCAGGAGTTAATTATCGGAACCTTTCGAAAATCGATTTCCGCTTCCTTCTGCTTGCGTTTCGTCCCTCGTCGACGTATCTGTAATTATCGAATGTCCAACTTTGCCGATTCTGATCAAATTCAAACGTGCGTTGCGAGGGTAGGGAAAGGTTTGGTCGAGAATTGGTTCGAGGAAAATGTGAGGAAAGAATATGTAATAAGATGGGTTGTTTTTGATTTTCTTTTATATAGGAAAATATAGGAAAATTTCGAGATGATGGCATTTCGATAATTTGCAATTGTCCGTGAAATGACACATCATAAGTTTTTGCAAATTACATAAATATGGTTAGGCGAGGCAATTTTCTTGGTTTGTCCAAAAATTTAAAAAAGAGATATTTCTTTTCATTCGGAATATTTCTTGGGATATTCTTAGAAAAGAAGAGAGGGAAAAAATTTTGCCCGTGAGTGGGACACTTTCGGTGCATGGATTGCATGGGATATCGAGAAATTATTAAAATATTCTCTATGATGTATCGTTGAATTTGAAAGGTAAAAAGTCGGATGATGGAGGACGCTTGGCGAAGGTTGAATATTGTATGGATCTCGTCACACTTTCGTTCCAGATGGGACGAGCTCTCGTCGCTCGGCCGAGCTTTCCCCTCCAGCTTTTCCCTTCGATGGAAGTGCTCGTGACGGGTGCCACGGTATGTGGCAATCGAAGCTCTTTTCCTCCGCGGCGAAATTGGGTTGCGCCTCTTTCCACACTTGCCTCCTCGATGGCTGCCGTTAACACGCGATTCTCTTCCTTCCCGACTTGTGACGTGTCCCAAAATTGCTCAATCGCAAAAAAAAAAAAAGAAAAAAACGAAGAAGAAGAAGAAGAAGAAGGAAAAGAAGTACGTACAACGTGCAGATATAGCGAAGCGACAATTATCATACGTTAAAAATTCGAGAAGCATCGTTACGTTGAGAGGAGAAACGGTGGGACGGTGCAAATTTAACGACGCATAATATCGAAAAATAAGAAGAGGGAAAAGTGTCGCCCGCTTTCGGATTCCTCCGGCCTGCCCTCTCGTAAATAACGCTTCGATTTTAACCAACAACCTCGGCTCCGCTCCTACCATTTACATAATTCTCAATATTACGAGGAGATACGTTAACCTAATGGTTATTCGTTCCGCCATGCTCGTCCATTTTCCACAGATTTCGCTCGCTACGCCTACGGAGGATTATATCGGTATTACGAGGCCCGATGGGTTTTAATCTTTTCTCGTATGTTTGACTAATGATTTTCCGATGACCGGCCTCGTACAATGCACGAAGAGGAGGAAGAGGAGGAGGAGGAGGAGAAGGAGGGGAAGAAAAGAAGGAATAGGAGGAGGAGGAGGAGGATACCTCTTAATCCTCGGCGAGAAGAAACTCGCTCGAAGCGGCCGGAATGGAACGTTTATCCGCCGCGTGTTATTAATCGCGCGATGCCGCGATGGCGTTTGTCGGTCCAATTTCCCGATCAATAGCTCGTTACTTGGAATCGATTATGAAAAACTGTCGGATGCAAATGATACAAGATTTGGTATCTGGTTCCTGGTGCTTCCTAATCACTGTTATTCGAGGAGACACGGGATAATTTTCAGAAGCTCGATCGAGTTGTTTGGAAACTGTAATTTCAATTCGAATTCGGCGTCTCGTGGATTCATGGACGGTATCATCCGGCGAGTTCTTATCCGAGTTGAATTAAATTTAATTCCTCTGTCGGAGGAAGGCTTAATCCCTTTTGAAACGGAGGGAGGGAAACAAGTCACTGACACCCAATTAGAAACATAAATCCTGAACAGCCACACCCATTTGTCTCGGGATAAAAATAGGACGATCGTCGAGAGATCGTTGCCATCGAAATTCCGATCGAGATCCTAAACAAAATTCTCTTTCTCTCTCGAGTCCTCTTCATCCTTCTCTCTCCATTCATTGTAATGTGATATTTCTATTTCTATTTCTTTTTTTTCAAACCGGTATTTAACACCGCGTTAAAGAATAACACGTCGCTTAATTTTTCTCTCTGTCTTTCTTACTCAAGAATTTGAAAAGTAAATGAAAAAAAATCGAACGAAATAGTAATCTTTCCAACGAATAAATGAAGAATTACGAAACAATATTTGCCCGTAATGAAAATATATTTTAAAAATATTTCCGATGACACCTGACCTGGCAACAGAAACAATCGAAAGGAGTAAAATTTCACACCTGCCCGTCCGACTCGCCGTTGAAATTCAAGTTCGCCGAAAAGGCGGCGGGCCGTGGTCAGCGCGAGAAGAACAGGCCAGCAACCACAGGATCCAATCCTTCGCCCGTGCGTCATCGTGCCGGCTCGCGAGACTCGGCAAGCTTATTCCTGCTGTTCGTGTTACGTAACAGAGAGCCCGTGACCTCGATCCCGAGGAGCGGTTGGATAGCCAGCAGAACCAGACGGCGCAGCCAGCCTCCCACAGACAAAACAACCACCTTCCACCAAGCCACGACCGCGACCTTTTTGTCGGCTCTTGGTACAGTCTCTGCTCGAACGACAACGATCTCCAGCCAAGAAAAGAATCGAATATCGTTTCTCTCTTTTGTTCCACGATAGAGATGGAATATTTCGCGCAAAATCGAATTTTATTTCGATTTAATTCATATCTGGTCAATGTGTAGATCTTTTTTTTTTTTCCTTTTCTTGTATTTTTGAACGAGTTTAAATCGATGAGTGTAATTTTTAGTAGTTTGATCGACGCAAGTTTAAATAAGCATCGTGACTTTGCACGATTTCCGATGCGGTTGCCACGAAGCTGGCTATCTTAATTTTGTGGTATCGGAGAAATTAGAAAGAAAATAGGATAAGTTTTATTACAATCTTTAAACAAATGGATTCTATTCTCCCGGATGATGTTATTTTTCTGAAAAAAAAAAAAAAATACAACGTAATCGTCGTTCACAACCAGTAAATAAAGATTTCTCTCGCGATCACGAAGAGTTAATGGAGGCTGATTGTGAATTATAGAGGCACTAGTACCCGCATAGTTTACAGCTCGAGGACGGAACGCTAGGTGATTGTAAGTTATTGGCAGTTTCGCGGTAACCCGCGGAAGATCGCTGCCATTACGGAAGGGTTTCACGTTTCCATAGATCAAAACGAAAATGTCTTTTCATTATCGTCTCTTCAAAAAATTCAAAAAAGGAAAGAAAAAGATACCAGAACGTTCAGATAATGTGAACAATGTTTAAAAAACTGCAAGAGTATCGATTAAAGATCATGGATCAAAATAAACGAGTCAGACACGAGTAACATTTAAAAACACGAGAAAATGGATTCGATTGGAAATAAGAGACAGGAGAAGCATGGATCGATCACTGCGTTGATTTTTACTGCGACTTCGAGCCGCGAGAAAGTAACAATCGGGCCAGATACGATCGCTTTTATTACTACCTCCTCGAGAACGCGTAACGTGCCTCGCGACCATAAGCGAGCGATTTTTTTCCCTCGAAGCGGACTGGCGTCTTCGTCCAGAAACGATTCGGCAAAGCAATATTTTTTAACGCGCATCGTCGATACCTTGAGGCGAACAATAGATTTCGATTGGATCGATGATTCCACGCTCTCTTTATTTCTTCTAAGACCGAGGAAGAAATTATTATTTCGAACAGCTAAAGAAAGGGAAAAAAGAAATGTTCCTGAAATCGAATTTCCAAGATTCCATTTATGATTGTACAATAGAATTTTATTTTTTGGGGGGAACAAATAGAAATCGTGTCCTCGATTTATTTTGATTTTCCTTGTGATTTTTGTTCGAATAACTGATATTCAGATAAATGGATCGATCGATGTTACGTTTCATATTTCTATTCGGCATTAATTCAGATAACAAAAAAATACTTTTTCACATTTTTTTTTGGAAAAGTTTATACGCCAATCGTCCTAGAACATGAAATTTTCATAGCACGGTAAATGTGCTTAATAAGGCAGAAAATGAACGAAGAAACGAAGAAAATCGATCGATCGATAAATGGAATTCCAGAATGTAGAATGAAAAATGGATTCGAGCGTGGGATGAAAAATTACAAATCCCTTGAAAAGAGAAAAAGTAGTGTGCCGATCGATCATCGTATCGATGGATCGCGTTAACGAATGCATATATCTCGGAATTGAAAAAGAAGAAACAAAACTCCGGAGGAGGAATTCTCGGTTCGAGAAAAGGGAATACATTCGTCTTTCTATCGACGCGCACGCAGCCGTGCGTCCTGACAGCGATCAAACGATCGGTGCCTGCTTATCAACGACTGGTTATCGATTAACCAGAGCTTGCACAGCCACGTGACACGTTAAACGCGTGAATAATTGCGAAAAAGATGGTGATCGATAGAGGAGAGCCGCGTGATGAATGCGCGATTCGAGCCACGAGCCACGAGGTATCTGTCAACCATTCGAATAACTCAATCGTTTAAAAGGAACCGATCGAGAGTGAACGACCAGATTCTGACGAGCCGTTCTGAAGAGGATTGGAAAAAGAAAAAAAAAAAAAAGGAATCCGAACTACTTTTGAAACTTGCGTCGTGTGAGCTTCTCGACTGGCTCTGGTGATATATGAACGTGTCCAGGTAACGAGCGTACTTGCTTTTCATTGGTGTGATACGCGATTATTAATCAAACTTAGCTTTTCGATGAAACGGAAAGATTTTGCATTTTCACGCTGAAATTTATCAACAAATCGTGATGTTTATTGCAACGTAAATTTATATAACTACTTAGATTTCTAAAAAAAAGAAATCGTAAAATTGATTTCCTACTACGTATCAGGAAATTAAAAAATTTGCAGAGTTAATATAATTGCAGAGGTGAACAAGATCAATTGTACAAATTTGTGACGGATCTTTGTCATTTCTAATAAGATAAGAATAAGAAAAAAAGGAAAGGAAAATGATCACAAGAGAAAAATGTATGATCATAGATCATAATCTAACTTGCCATTTTTTTTCCCCATGCAAATATCGAAGACAACCAATTGCACGGTTACGACGATCCATCTTTCGAGTTGGTTCGCTGTGTAAATTTACACAGAGGTTATATGCATTATAATCGATCGAACGAAGGAGGAAATCAAAGGAGACACGAGTCGTTTCGCCTCTCCACTCGAGTCACTCAATTTTTTTCGCCGCTCCGTGCACCGCGTCTCGAGCAATCGTTGTCTGGTTGACGGCGTCCCAAGGGAAAACGCGATCGGGAAACACCCTCCGCGTGTTCTTCTTCACGGAGGGAGAGATGGAAACGCTAAGACCCCCGCTCGACTTCCCGTGCCATTAGGCGGTGTAGCAAGTTTTTCGAGACCACCTTACCCCATCTTCGAGACCATTTCCTTCTTCCACGAGGAAGAAGAAGAAGAAGAAGAAGAAGAATTCGATCGATTGGAAAGATTTTCTGCTAATATTTTATTACCCTATCATCTCGATATAAATATTGCTTACATTATTTCCTCGCGAATAATCGTCGAGTATTATCGAACGTGATTTGTCTCTGGTTTGCTCGTCAACTTGAAACTTTCTCCACCGACGTGAAGTCCTCAAAGATTCGAGTTTGGAAAGCTTGAAAGCTAACACGAAAGTGCAAAGTTTGATTAATTTATTTGCTTTAACTCGTAGAAACTCAAACGCGATGCAAATATCTCAAGTTTTTAAGCTTCGTAGCTTTTTTTTTTTAGAAAAAGCAGAATCTCTATCGCTTCGCCTTGCTAATTGGATAAATATATAAATAAAAAAAATCAACGAAACACGATTTACGTAAGATATCGCGAAAACGAATCAATTGGACCGATTTTTTTTCTCCGATTTATAAATTCAACGTTACCTATATTTTCATTACAAATTCATCATGAAATCGATAATTAATATATAAAATAGTTAATCGATATTATTATCGTGGAAATAATCGCAAAACTCTCGTTACTAATTCGCTCGTTCCTTACGCCACCACCGGACGAAGTTCCGCGCGTCCGTCACACTCTGATTCCTGCTGGACGTGTATCGGCCGCGAAACCGAAAAGGAAGCGCAGTCAGAAAAGGGGAGGGGCGAGGAGACGGGGAACCAGAGACGAATGTGCCAGAAAGGAATGAAAAACAGAGAGGAGGGGGGAGAAGAGGGAAGAAGGAAGCACGGCGCGTTATTGCACGCGACTGCACGGTTGCGCGCATAATCGCACGGGCCCCCGAAAAACGCCGTTTCAAGTTCGTTCACCCCTCCCTCCTCCCTCCTCTGAAAAACGTACTTTCTCCTCTTTGTTGCGCGCGCCCGTTCCGATCGGATCTACTGAATACCCACGATACCATCTTTCGAACGCCGATTTTTCGAAAACACCTGCCATGCTTTCACCTCGTGTAATATTTCGTCGTGGCCGTGAAATCGTACTTCTTCCCTTCCCCTTTCTTTCCCCCTACCCGATTTGAGAGCCGAAATTATGGAAATGTTGTTGTCGCAGAATGTGTTCGTCGCATCATGGAATTTTCTAAGAGGAAATCAGTTTATTCTCTCTTTTTTTTTTTTTTTATCGAGACTACGCGATACGAATCGTAATCGAGAATTGATTTGTATTTAAGGACGAAACGATCGAATTTTTAATAAGAAATAATAATATCAGGAAATTTCATATTTCATTATTATTCAAATCTAAGGAAATCTAGGAAAAATCTAAGAAAAGGAAGATTTTGTGGAGGATGATTCGTTACGACTCGCTTCTCTGTAAAACAAAGCAAAGTTCGAAATTACATCCGATTTTTTAATTGATACGCAAGAAATATTATTTAACGGTAATTTGCTTCCAAATAATTTTACACATTCTTTCACACGCGACAGCCCAATAATTTCTTTGATCGTATAACGCGAATCCGTGAACCAACCAGCAATATCCGCCACCGTTTCCACGAGAAGAAACCGTATTTACGACGTCTCTGTCACGGGCCATTCACACTTTTTGCATCTCATCCACATATATGCGTGCATATATAGGTCGAAACGATGACTTTTTTGGAGGAGAAGAGGAGAGGGAGGGCTGTCTTGGAAATTGCAGCGAGTGCGTACGTACGTATATGGACATCCAATGACGCTCCCTGCGTTGGATGGCAGCTGTCGTTCGAGGACTGGTTTTAATAAATGAAGTTAGCCGGATCGCGGGTATTCTCCCGCTGCGTGCAGTAATGTAGGGATCGACTGTCGTTTCTGTTGCAACGATTAGTCGAGATACAGAGATTCCATTCCGATTCTGATTGTTAGGCAATAATGGTGATAACGGTCGGGTGATTAGATAGAGGAGGGGACATGATAATACCGTGGATAGGGATTTCATATAAATTTTAGAGATTATCAACGTTAATACACTTTGTTATTGTCGACAGATTAGTTTGTGCAACAAATTACACGAGTTTTTGATCGTCGAAATTTTAACGATTACGCGCAAACGTTGTTAGATTTAGTTCAAATCTGGAATTATTGTTTTATCGAAAGTAATCGTATTATTTGTGAAAATTTAATGTAGACGGTAACGATGTAACGGCTCGAATACAAGGGCCTCTTTGAAATAGCGGTGGTGCTTCTTTAATTATATTATACGCGTCAATGTTGTTAATTTATTACGAACGACACGCGTACCAATTAAGTTGTTTTTACTCTTCGAAGCGCTAATCATTCCTAGTTATTTATTACGCGTAATAAATATGACAATCTTTTAATCACCAACCATAAATCCATCTATAATTACCAATTACAAAAAAAAAAGAATTAAAGTGAGACTAAACTATTAATCCAATCGCATAAAAATTTTATTTATTTTTATAAACTCATTCGTTTGCTCCTTTCAATTTTCCTCTCCTCCCTAAAAAAAAAAAAAAAAGAAAAAACGTCGAAGAAGCAATTAACAAAAACGATCGAACAGCTAACAACAAAAAAGCGGGAAAAAAGGGAAAAAAGAGCAAAGCAAGAGGGGAGGGATGACTGGCGTTTTAAAAAACCAAGACATTTAAAGGCTCGATTGTCCCTTTCTCACCTCGACGTTGGCCAGCTGCATCCGGCAGAATACGTTGGTGGCGCGCCCAGTGACTACGGTGTGCGGTCGGATACAATGTTGGAATCGCGACGAAGTGCAGGTGTAGCCGCAACGCAGCCTGGCCGCGTTTACACGCGGCCCGTAGCACATGCCATTAACGTCCAGACCGCATCCATGCTGATCCCTTTCCCCCTTTTCGGCCGACGACAATGCAGCCCAGCCCCTGTTGCAATATCGCGAAATACCGGACGTTCACGACCGCCTTGTATAATGCACAAGCGCCACGAGGACCGTTTATTAGGGAGGACGGAGCGCTGCGGCCGGCTTACGTAATCGACCTGGATTATGAAATTCACGACCATGATTCTTTTAACGAGACGAGAAATTACGCATCTTCGATATGCAACGTGTTCGAAGGATGCATCCTCGCCGCGAGTGGATTTGCAAAGAAATATTATACAATAAGTCACGAGTGTTTCAAGAAACAGAATGCTTCGTTTCTGTCTCTGACTTTGATAATATTATTCTATTGCTGTACAATTTGCTGTACAGAAAGTATACAAAGCTCGTATTGATCAGGCTACGTTTTTACAAATACATACAAGATAAATTGGGAACGAAGATATCCTCGTTGAAATCGTTCGAACAAATGTTGGAATAAAAGTGAGGTCGGGGAACGAAGGGGAGAGCACGAGACTCGCTAGTTTCAACCGCGTTCATTCGTTTCAATCCGCTTAGGCGATCGAATCTCGTGAACAAATCTCCGCCAATTCCGGGACTCGACACGATCGTCCCATTTTCAGAAAATTTATCGAGAGAAAATCGGCGAGAGCATATCGGAGGATTCGTCTTAATTCGCGACGGAGAAGCGGCCGATCCTCGTTCAGCTGTTCACCGCTCCTGCCTTTATCCTCCCGCCGATGGGATTACCCCGCGTGGAAAAGCTTAGACGAATTTATCGCCCCAAGACTTCGTTAGCGAGCGGCTGCAAATGAAAACTTATGCGAACGTTGGGGATATTGGCGGGGTTACGATGATCGGACTCTCTCTTTCTCTCTCTCTCTCTCTCTCTCTCTGTACCGGTTTAAATTGCTTTTCTCGCTGATTTATAGGACCCAACTTGGATACCACCGGCTCTAAATCAATTCTGCTACTCCGTGGACCGTTATCAACCGGTGTCTCAGTTATGTATCGAGCGGTAATTGTATCGAATTGTGTCTTCGTGGGAAATTATTGTAGGCCACGATATCTTTCATCGACGTAGTTAATACAAATACTTTTCGTATTATACGATATTATTTTGTTGCCCAATTTTCCTGATGAAGGAATTGAATTATTCCAATAAGGTTTGTTATAAGGTGATTATACAAATCAAATATTCTTCATTTAATACGCGACGCGACTCAATTAGAATCGTACATCGTATTCCAAAAATTTTTTTTATTTCTAACTCGATCCTATCGATATCTATCTCCAGATCGGACACATTGTTGTTACAACATTTCACTGATTTATATATCCTTGGTTATATTCGAAAGAAAGAAAAGAAAAGAAGAAAACGAGGGAAAAGCGATGGTCGAACGATTCGGACGAAACACGAGAAGTCGGGAAAAATTTGTATCGAATTACCCCCGTGGAATTTCCATGATATAAATACGGATTCCATATCCGCGGAATCCTAGCAAGTGTCTCCCCCAAAATAATAATATATATCCCTCAAGAACCAGAGGGGTAAATATAATTTCGCTCAGACTATTCCCTCCCGTACGAAAGTTTTCCGATTTACCAGCTTTATTTCTTCTCGATGGTGCTTATGTTCTGCGAATTACGCCCGTTTTTATGACATTCCTCTCTTCAAACTACTCCTATCTTTCCTATCCATTCTGGGTATATATAACTTCTTCGATAATCCTTAATCGAGAAACGATTTCCCAACGATTAACCCTTCACTAAAAACTACCCTAAAAATATTATTACAAATTGAACACAATTCGTCATAATTTTTTTCACACGGGAGCATGCAATTGTTCCTACTAATTTTTACAATTTTTCACATATATCCATGTATTTTAAATACAAGAAAACACATTGGACAACTGAACGATACAACACGAACGATGCGATCTGTACATTAATAAGATTCGTTGAGATAAAATGATTGACTCGGGTAAAAGAATAGAAATTACAGTGCAGTCGCGTGAGACAAGGAAGGGTTTATCCTTGGACGAGACTTTTGGCGGAGGCTGTACCGCCCTCGGCCTTGGTGGCCGCGTTAATTACCGGGCTCAGCCTCGCTATTGAGATTAATGACATCGGTTCGTATTTTATGCGAGGATGGGTTTATTGGTAGCGCGAGCTGCCCGTTAGGTGTGCTCGTGAGCGCGGTCCGTGTTAATTGGTACAGACGATCTGGGGAGAAGCGATGCTCCGCGAGGCCATTCGGTTAACCAGGATCGGGAACGGAGATCGAACAACCGTTCTCTCCTCCTCCGCAAAAAGAAGGCCGCGATCGCGCTATCCGATCCCACGATGAAATCTCCCTCTCTCTCTTTTTCCAACCTAGAATTAAGAATGTTTTGATACGTTACGATGATTCGTTTTATCCCTCAGGACGGACGATTCTTCTTTGAATTCTTCCAATTCGAAATTCGAACTTTGAAATTTTTCAATTTATGCCAATGATGATATCGAAGTCTATTCCTCCAATCCTTTTTCTTTGAACCTGTTATTCGATACTGGAGCAGCGTGGAATTAGAAGTAATTGGGAAATTTTTTAATTTACAGAAAATTGAAGGAGTGGAATTTGATTTGAATTCTGGGATTCAATGATTCTTGTTGAATTTACAAAACAAATTTTAATTTCTAAGAATATTACAATTTATAGCAGATACAAACTTTGAAATTTTTCAATTTATGCCAATAATGATATCGAAGTCTATTCCTCCAATTCTTTTTCTTTGAACCTGTTATTCGATAGCAGCATGGAATTAGAAGTAATTGGGAAATTTTTTAATTTACAGAAAATTGAAGGAGTGGAATTTGATTTGAATTCTGGGATTCAATGATTCTTGTTTAATTTACAAAACAAATTTTAATTTCTAAGAATATTACAATTTATAGCAGATACGATATCAACTATAAGATCAACGAGTCATCCTAATTGTCCTCTCATCATCGTCGTCCCCGTGAACTCGATACCATAGAGATAAAACAGTCAAGACACGTTGGGGATCAATGTATATTCCCACTCGTGGGAGGGAAAAACACATTCGAAAGAGACAGGTCTCCTGGTAGACGGATAATTTCCACGTCTAATGTTACTTCGTATTACAAGCACTCCGCCAATCAGGATTACGTTACACGAGTTTATTGCTTTATATATATCAAGCTCACACTATTTGCGCTAACTAATTTCGTTTCCCGTTACGTGCTCCATTTCCATCAACCTTCATCACCTCCTCGATAAACTTTCCAAAATCGATGAGAATTCATGGACCATACAATCATTATCAAACCATCATGGCGGACGGTGTCACGTTACCTCTCGAAGGTAAGTCAAAAATTTACAAATTGAACGAATAATTTCTTCTTCGAATAAAAATAACTTCAAAAATTATTTAATATTATCTTCGTATCTTTCGTCGAAATTCGTCCTCTTAATTATAATATCACTTGTTCACGGAACAATTTTATTTTCAAAACAAACTTTTCTCCGAGTTCGTGTCGAGTTGGAACAATGTTTACGTCGATTCGTGTTGATACGGCGTGTTTATATACGACGACGTATCGCGTCCTATCGTATATCCACGCGCGAATCATCCAATTCTAAACAGTACGACACCGGCAATTCGACGAGGCAATGGTCCGGAAATTTGACGCGCGCGAAATCCGCCTTGTAAAATCCTCCACGTTCCTCCTATCCCGATCCAACCCTTCGTGGATCCCTTTTGGCACGAGGGCAGGGATTAGATTCAGCCTTCGTTGGGAGGCGAGTTCGCTTCATAATGACCAGGAAGGAGGAGGGGAGGATCCATTGTCCATCCGAGGATCGCTAACTTGGTCCCCGGAGGTATTGGCAGGATGGGCCGCGTGTCTGTCGCCATCCTGGACGAGTTACGAAGTCATTGTTTGCGACGCCCGGCTCCCGAGAGGCACACGAATGCGTTATTTTCGACGTTGATCCCGAAGAGAGGTGATTCGATTTTCGTCCCTTCCTCGCGTGCTCCTTCGACGAGTGTACACGTACAGGATAATCCCTGGAAACATGAGTGAAAAGTTGAAGAGAAGCGAAGACGTGAAAGCGGAGAAGTTAAAAATATTTTTTTCTAATTTACTCGTGTTTGAAATTGAAATTTCAATGGACGATCGCATGCATTGACGAGCTCTCCTACGTGGAAAAGTTTATAGAGCTAAGAGAGTGGTATTTGATCAGTGACTTTTGAATTAAAATTCCGCTCCAGATCCGCTCGACGAGAGACAACGCGGCCGATTATCGAGGCCGAAAACAACGCGGAAACAAGCCGGAAGACGCAATTAAAGCGTCCCCATTTTCCTCTTTGAAGAGGAGAGAGGGGGGGGGGGGGCTATTCCGTCGCTGCTACTCGAGCCGCCTCCTTTCGAACCTCTCCGTCGCTCCGCAGCGGAATTAATTCCTCGGTAAATTGACTCCGTGGAGGAAGAAAGCGTCCTCTCGTCGCGACGTCGACCAGGAAACACGTCGGAGGCGGGGGCGGACAATGGGCCGGGACGGTTACACGGGGAAGGGGGAGGGAGGGGAAAAAATATGTTTCGCCCCGTTGGATGGCGCGGTTTCAGGTAATTCGAACGATAACCGGGCAGCCCGTGGCCGAGCCTCGTGAAACAAGGGAGAGGCCGGGACAATGAGAAAGTTTCACGAGCGACGAGTGAAACTTTTCCCTGTCAATGGTGGAGCGGGATGCACGGCGGTCGTGGAAAAGAGAGGAAAAAAAGGAATCGACGACGGGGACGGAATCGAAACTTCAGTCCTCCCCGGCCCGCCATTGTCGGGGCGTACAATCGTTGGAACGAAAACGCGACGTCCACGAGACCGGCGAATAAGTGTACGTTGCGGGAATAATGAAAAAAGGAGAGGGGGGGAAAGAGAGAGAGAGAGAGAGAGAGAGAGAGGTAGGTCTCTTCCCACGATCCACAGGAGCATGTATCCTTTCGTTCCGTTCTTTTTTCCTTCCCTCCCCGTTTCCTGTGCATCCCGTCGCTCCAGATCTGCTGCGCAGAGTGGTTGAAGTAATAAAGCAGGAAATTCCACGCCATCCCCGTGGGAAAAAAAAAATTTTCATTTTCTACCACTGCAATTTTCACTCCGAGCCACTCCGATTTGCGAAATCTCGGCTGCCTTTACGGTTTCGAATTTTTCCCGATTTCACGCCGCCACTGGCACGAAAGCGGTCGTCGAAAGCGAAACACGGTGGAAAACACTTTTTGGTCCAGTGTATATATAATATATCTCTATGATTAAAATATTCGTCCCGCTCGAAATTTTCGAGCAAACTTTCGGCTAAAGTTTCGTTTTCAAAGAACGTATTACCTTCATCGAAACACCACGAGTACATTTCGCATATAATAAAATTAACGGTAGAAAGAAAAATCCTTCGTCCTTGAAGGATGAAGGACCAAATTTCTTTTTTTGTACGAAGGACAAGAGGAAATTTATTCATTCAATTGATTTGTTTCCTTTCCGATCCAACCCTCCATTCCCTCGTTTAATCCCCTCTGTCCCCAATTATCTTATGGTACAACAGACGATGCTCAAAGACGCACGATCGAGCGCGGCCCCCGGCGAACGAGAGGCGAACGAGAGCAGACGTCCGAGTCAAACGGAGGGATCGAACGTGGTGGTCAAGGCGACGTATTGATCGGCGACGTAGCCGGTCATACGGCGAATCTGCAAATAGATTCGAGGGTGTACACGGACGTGCACACGTCCGTTAAACGTCCGTTCCGATTCCGCCTCGAATCCGCGTTATTATGCCGTGCGGCGCACAAAAGGCAACCGAAGGCCTATCGAACGCGCTCCGCTCCACCGCAAACGTGGCGCGCGATCGATATCGATGGATGCGGCGGCGAGCATCGCATCGATGGCTCACCTTCCTCCGGGAACAATCCTCCGCTTTCCCTCCCCGAGAAAAGTTGGAGGGGGAGGGAGGAGGGAAAAAGGTTGCGCGCTCGATTCAAACTTGCCGCGCAAAGTAGCTCGAAAGGAAACCTCCCTCCCCATCCTCTCGACTCGTCGTGGGAATATTACCAGCCAACCTGCCTCGTTACTTACTTACCGAGGCCGAGTAGTTACTTCGTCAGAACTTGTATCGATGGTTAATCGATGGGTGGGTGGAGCGAAATCGGGGCGAGATGGTTCGTTGGAAAAGGCATTGGACATTCTCTCTCTCTCTCTCTCTCTCTCTCTTTCCTCTTCGAATAAATCGCTCCGCAATTTGACGATTGGAGGATAAAGATGTAAGGAATAGAAAAGTGGAATGAAAAAGATTCTACGCGAGACAGTGTACAATCTAAAATAAATTATTATTATTATTATTATTATTAATTGTGGAAATTCCCTTTTCTTACAGGGAGCTCAATTTCAGAGATAGTAGAGAGGGTCGACAGGCGGGCGTTTCATTAAACGGAGCGAGTGTCAGGATCGAGTGGCACACGTCGAGGGTATATAGTACCCAGACGCGATCCATATTTGTTAATCTATCGCGGAAGAGGAGAGTCTTGACGAGAGGCAGGCAACAAAGGCGCGTCTGGAGCCGTCTGATTAATTTCGCAACGCGGAGAGGCCGACTCCGTTGGAATACTAGAAGATAAATGAGATCGTTCCGGGACAATCGCGCATCAAGCTGATTGCGGGATACGCAACAGCCTCGCCCGGAGGTCCGTCTAAATTTCTATCGACACGAACGATATATATATATATATATATATCCAGTAAGTAAAAGTTAGATACGATAAGACTTGCTACAAGCTAAGAGCACACGTGTATTCTTCGATTCTGAAAAAATTAAGACGAGGATGATAAGATAAACGTAGTGAGCGTATTATTATTATCTCGAAAGTGTATTCCTCGATGATGGATTTTTTTTTTTTTATATATATCGATTAAAAGTGTAAAAATCACTTCGATTCTCAGCTTCCTTCTGTACGATCGTTATCGCGTTATCTATCGAAACTTTTCGATATTTCTCGTTATCTTTGGTAGATATAGACAAGTAGTGTTGTGCACAAACGTAGTTCCAAGTTGAAGGGTTAAAAAATACCATAACGAAATGCTAGAAGGAAATCGAGGAAAAATCGAGAACGACGAAACGATTCTCGTACTCTCTTATACGGATACATAACAAACCAATGAACGAACCATAAAATTTTATCACGTCTGTTTACCGTTGAACCGAGTTAATTTCAAATCGCCGTTCCAAGAATCTTTGTGTCGTGCGCGATCGAAACGATGGGCAATTGTTCCGGTTCGAAGGCCGCCCATTACCCGTCACGATAAGAATTCATTTTGCAAGCCATCCAATTTTACACCCTCCCTCGTCGGGCGAAGGAAAAACAAATTCGCCAGAATTCCCGTCACGTTCCACGAGGACAAGTTTCGTACGCGAAATTGCCGACGAATTCCCATTAGCCGTGCCTCCTCCACCCCTTGTCTACCGATCTGGAGCCCGATTCAACCGACGTACGCTCGCGAGCGTAATTCCGCGCTGGACCGCGCGCGCGATGCATCGAATCGACGTCGCAGACGGAGCCACGGATCGACCCGATGAATACGGATGGCGTAGTTTCCGTAATCGATCGACCTCCCCCTCCCCATTGTCCATGCCAAATTAGCCCCGTGAACAACTCGTTTCGCCACGATCGCTTGCTCGCGATACCGCGACGCTCCTCGAAGGGATTCGTAAACGAGGAGCGATAAAGCGTGGCGGTAACGACGACACGATCCAACCTTGCAAAAATTGGTCGCCATTTTTATTTTATGCACACTCTCTGTTTACTCTTTTCAACATCTCGTTTTCAGGATTTTTGGTAAAATAGAGAAAAATAGTTTCTAAGCTATGAATAAACGTGTCCTTTTCTTAAATAAAAAAATAGCAATAGAGAAAATAGAAAGAAAGTTCACCATTTTCAAAATATCGATTTTCGTGCTTGTCATATACCTTATGGATAGATGAGGTTATTTTACCTCAGAAGATTTCCAAGAAGATAGAGCAGAAGGGTAAACGGTGCAAATAGAATATGAAGTTTAGTTTGTCGTGTTGTTGCGAGAAGGAGATGTTCTGGAAGGAGGGTGGAATCGGGTCCACGATAATTGCAGGGTTGAAGTAATCGGTGAGACCGGTTGAGGGGTCCTGGGTTAATATTCATAGAAGTCGTAGCCGATCTCCTCGATCCAACACTCGGGATCGTAAAACTACCGTTAACCGGGAATTCGAAACTTGTATTCCCACCGGCAACCCCCTCCCCCGCCTTCCTAGCGTCCAGTAATAGGAGTCGACCGCAGAGGGGTGGTGGAAATATCTTGCGGCTGCGACGGATAAACCTCGGGAACACAGAAATTGGGTACAAGCAGCCCGGATACGCGTGGAATGCGGGGCGTGCAGACAGAAACACCTGGAAAATGTCCATGCTTTTTGCCAGATCCTGGTCGTGCCAGTTTCCAGGTGACTTCGAGAAATTAACGTAAAATACATATCAGAATATTTCTTGGAGGAAAAGACGGAAGGAAGAATTTAATTGAGGAGGGAGGAAGTAAGGAAGTGGGTAGCTCCATTTTCATTAACTTTGGGGATATTAGAGGAAACTTAACTCGTAAAGTCACTTCAATAATTGATACACGTTGTAATCAAAGTTATTCACATTCATATAATTTATTTAATACACTAAAATTCGTGCCACTTTGAAATACCGTGACGAATGTAATGCACAAGAAATTAATTAAAGGAATTTAACCCTTCCTGTTGTTCCAGTCGAAAATAAATCTACCTCCTTCTTCTTCCTGCCTCAGGTCTTCAATTTTCCTTGAAAAATCGACCAACTATCCCTCTCCCATCCCAAATAAAAAAAAAAAAGAAAGAAGAACGTTCAAAGAAGAATAACCCCCTTCCCTCCGCCCCCATTCCGTAAGCCATATCCGGTAAGAGAGGCACGTAGTTCATTTCATACTCGAAGTAGCTCACGCGCCACGTCTGGCGAAACTTATGGCAACTACGACATCCTCGACGAGGCAAGAAATAAGCCGACGAAAAAGCTCGAAAGGGGTGGAGGGGAGGTGGCTCTCTCCATCGGGCTGTCTGCGAATTATTAAGCATAACGGTGAAATATCGCGTGGCGGCCGATACCCTTCGGGTGAGCACGAAGGGAACAACGTGAGCTGCTTTCGCAATCGGCTTTTGTATATTCGTGCGCGGGGATGGAAGGGAAGGGGTGGCCTGCATCGATGCATCCGATTATTCGGCTCTCGAGACCGAGTTTGATCGATGCGACCAACGTTGCGCGCCTTGGAAACACCTCGCAACCGTTTCCGAATAGGGCCTTCCACCCTAATACGTTTACGAATTCGTTTGAAACTTTTAGTCGATCTTTCGTCGGGTGCTAATATTTTTCCAAAAACGCAATGTGATGATTAAGGAAAATTGAATTTGAATTTTATTATTATTATTATTGTTTATAGAATTGAGAAAATTTTTTGGAATTCGTGAAACGAGTAAAAACGAGTTGGAGAGCAAGGAGGAGATGAGATCATTTTTTGGAATTGATCGATTGATCCAATTGAGCGCAATACTTTTTCGCTTTCGTTGATCAAATAATTGGATAAAATTTATAATCCCCTCATCAAATATCCGTCAAAACGCGTTTAATCATCAACAAGTTAGCGAGTTATTAGTTAAACGAAGCGAAGACAACAACTTTGCACTTTGCGCGATTAATATTAAATTACACGGGGTAAATTACATCCTCAACACAGGAAACAAGGCAAAGATTCCGCAAGCCCGTATCACTTCTTCCTCGACGGCTGATTTCGAGCGAGAGTAGCTCGTTTAACACGGAAACTCCCCGAGGAACGGAAGTGCCGTTTCCGCGAAAAGCAACTGCAGTTACGATTATGAGAGTTGCGTTCCACCCCGTTCACGGCCCTACTTACGACATATTAGCGACTCCTGAGACGGCCATTAGCCCTGCCTCTTGCAAGATAGACCGTAACATTAGTTGACGCGACAATTGCCGGCCTCTGGCTCCTCTCTCTCTCTCTCTCTCTCTCTCTCTCTCTGTCTCCTTCTCTTCGTAATCGAACGATAACGGCCACGCTCGTACGCATCACTCGTTTAGATAACGTTCAATTCTCGAATGGATGAATTGCATCGTGTATCTCCCGTAGACGACGCCGTTTAATTGTTATTAATCGGCCTGTCTCGTTCTATTTTCGTGTATTCCTGTGTGATCACGCTAATTGAGGAAACGATCGATCGATACTGGCTTTCGATGCGAGGGAGTTCGTTGTATCGATGACGTATCGATTTGTGCGGATATTTTTCTACCCGTCGAGAAGATTAAAGGTTATCGAGGAAAATACGGAGATATGGAAATATCTCGCGTAATTTCGCGATATTTAATCGAACAATCTTCGTCGTCCAAATGTTCGTCGCTCGTGCGTAAGGTTCGATCATTAACCGTTAAATGATGTCCATTGAGAAATTTTATCAGGGATCGGTAAAAATCTTCGTCAAAACAACACTCGAGATACGATCGAACTTTTCCTATTTCTATCTTCTTCTTCTAAGAATCTTTATTTCAGAGGTATCCGGATGGGTGGAGAGTCTCAGAGGGGTTGCACGTAGGTCATATCGAAGTCTCGTAAAAATTAATGCTCCACGATAACGCGGTTACGTTCTCTGGCTTACCGGGTAACAGCAATCCGATTACGATCCACGATGTCCAGGAATCGGAGCGAGGGTTTACGCGGGGTATTATCCCCCGGTAGCCCTGTGCGTTAGCTCTCGTTACAGGGAGCTCGGCCGCTAATGGCATTTAATTGACCCTCCTCGTTTCCGTGTATCGATGCACTTTTTCACCCGGCTTACCTCGGAGGATCTCGATTATTTCCAAAAAAAATGTTTCGCGAACGTTGTTTCACTCTTCGCAAAACATATTTCATTCGTTCAATCATTTCTCATCATTCTCTGCGTACCGTAAACGCATCACGCATCTTCGAGGTCACAATGTACGAAACGATGAAGATACACAGAAACGTGATTGGAAAATTTTGGCCGTTAGCGTATCTCGATCGAAATCTAGAAATCCATTATCCCTCCTCTGTCCGATCCAGCGTGCCGTTTCGCCCGAGGGTGAAATCATCGTCCCGCGTTAGAGAGAGGCGTAATAAAGTTGGAGAGCGCGGCGGATACATCCTCCTCCTCCTCCTCCTCGGCGACCGCCTGTTTGCCTATCTCCGCGTATATCTCCCTTAACGACGCGAAGTCTGGCGAAACTGTGATACAACCGCAATATTAATAGGATGTGCCATTCCTGCCCCGCCCTTCCCGTGGCGCGGCCAGCGTAGCCCTAAAGACAAATCCCGATAACTAACGTTGTTAGTCCCGCTCCTGCGGGAGTCGTGGCGCGCTCACAACGGACAAACATCGGACAACGCGTCGAGTGGATTCGTAAAGCTCGGATAAACGCTCTAATATCTGGAAGATCGTAACAGCCCCTCTCCTCTCCTCTCCCCTTCCCTTCCATCGGCCTCGTTTATTTTCGGATCCGTCGAGGGCCGCGTTCATCGATTAACCCTATCCCGGACAGATCGATAGGGGGTGCGATCTCGAGCGAGGAGAGAAAGGGGGAAAGGATTGAGAATTAGAAGGGTTAGGGAGGGTTGTGCGTGTAATCTTGGAGCCGGTGATCGATCGGTAATAAATTCGAACTGTGCGTTTGGCGTTGTACGGTACGGCGTTGAAAGAGCGTTGTTTTATTCCGATATTGTAGAACTGCGATAAAAGTAAGATCACGTTATTTACGTATTTGAAAATTTTATATATATATATATTTCGTAAAAAAGGAAAGGAGTTTCGTGACAAATAAATATTCGTTCAAGATAATATAGAATGTTAGAATTTTTATTCTGTCTGAAAATTTTTTATTACACAACTCGTGTAATAAAAGCACGGTAATATCAGAGCTCCATCCTCCCCGTGGAAAATTGGGGAGGGGAGGGAAGCGAGTTTGATCCGAGATGGCGTGTACGTGATCAAAGCTTACGTAACAGGAAGCAGAGGTTGTACCTCTCCAGAGGACGAAATATAATTATATAAACAGCGATGCCAGTCGCAATAACGACAGAAACGGCAAGACCTTTCTCCCCCCTGGGAACGACCCATGTAAGGGTTGCTTCATTAAATACTCGGGATCCCGGCGAGGGCTCACCCTCCTCCACGAAAATTGGCGCGGAGAAAAGCCAACGATTGTAATAATAATTACGCTATATTAATAACCGTCGGAGTTATGCGCGTAACGACGCCTCCATCAACCGGATAGTTTTCAATTATATTCGTAAGGATACCATCCCTATGACGAATTAAAATTTTTTCCTCCTCTCCCTCCCCTCCAAAATTTCTCCTTCGAGGGAACGTTTAAATTACCAGCCAGGATCTCGAGACATTCGTTGATGCGCGGGGATGAATCACGATGGAACGACGAAACGTTCGAAACGTTCTTGGTGCATGGAATTTTTGTTGTATTAAAAGTAATTGTGAAAACGGTATATCGATATTGTATGCAAAACGCGAAAAGAAAGTCGTGGAAAATTTTTCTCTATTTTTCACGTTTCCTTGTGCGTGGCGTCATCGTATGATAAGAAATCTCTATGACGCATCAGTTTACGTCGTCGAACACATTGAGCTGCGCAAGTGATCAGCAATCCGTGATCCGAAACGCACTTGAGTTTTGTTAAAAGTAACATTCAAAACTAATTGGTAACGTTTATTATTATTATTATCATCGGTGGTAAAAAGAAAGAAGGAAGAAAAGGATATTCTTGTGCAAAAGCAAAGAAGAAGATCGACCTTTCGTTCGTTTGCAGTAAACTTTAAAGGAGACCGACTTTCGGAAGCCAATTCGAACAACCAGCTTGACTCTTTCGAGGATTGAAACCCCCTCGAATCCGCTCCCTCGTTTAAAGATTTCGGCGAAAAGAGCAAATGAAAATCAAACGGCGGCGGATTAAGAGCGTTGGGAAGACTCGATGGAGTCGAAGGTAAAGATCTGAGAGGCTAGCTCTCGCGGGAGGGAAGCGTTATTAATGACAAGAGGGTGGAACCGGCCCCGCTCTACGGCTGACGCCGCAGTCAGTCGACACGGGACGCCTAATGACGATTAATTCAATGTCTTGGTGGCACGGGACTGTCTCAACGCGACAGCTCTCACGACTTCCGTTCTGGCCCTCCCTCCTCTCCCCCTCTCTCGAAACGGATTCGAGAGAAAGAGAGGGTGGCGTCGGTCATTAATCAACGTGAACAACCATGAATAATAATCGATCTCGGACCCTCGAACTGGCCACTGGCCTTCGGCTACGTTGCCCAGATACGAGATTTTAAACGCGAGAGAGGGGTGGACTGACGGCGAGAATAGCTATTTTAGAAGAAATTTGAACGTATGTATACTGTACGTTATATTGGATTCCAATGAGATAAATTTTCCAATGATCCATATAATGTTGGGTATGATAAATTCGTTTCATTCGAGGATAGTATTTTATGTTGATGAGCAATTTTTACAAGATCTAACGACGAATAATAGATGTGAAAGAACGGTCAATGTTTAATTTTCGAACAACGTTTAAATAATTTTGAAAACTTGACGATAACTCGATTGACTCGATAAACTCGAGTCAGGCCACTTCTGATTGGCGCGAAAATACGAACGGCCCTATATAATCACGGGCCAACTCGAATCTCCCGATATCTGCTGAATAATAACCAATTCAAAAATGGATTTTTGCCTTGGAGGCGAATGCCACTCCATACCCCAGGTCGTTTGGAAGGGCTGTAACGACATCCCTAGAGCCGCCGTCGGCTGCATAATCGCAAAATTTCAAATTCCACCCTCCCACCTTGCTCTCATGCAACTTTTATAAAACGAGAAACGATCTTACGACTGCGGTCGTAAAAAATCCTTTGAATCTAACCGGCAACCCTTGGAATTCTCTTCTCTCTCTTTCTCTCTCTCTCCTCAGAAGGAAACCAACTTGCGATGCAGAAACAACCGATCCAGATCTTGATGGGGCAGGGAGAGGGATGGAGGGGGTAGAACCGATCGAACTTCATCCCTTTGACCACTCACCCCTGCATGCCGCCTGTATTTCGAGCAACCGTTATTCACCCACTCGCCCTTAGGCGATGTTACATATTTTACTCTGCATTATTCATCCTGTAACCCTCGAGCACGCCTATATTACGCGCCAAGAAGCGTTTCTCCCTGTTTGCTCGTGCAACGTGGGAACGCCATATTCCCTTTAAGAAATGGTTCCATCGCTGACCACCAACGAAATATCGAATCGCTTTTCCCTTTTTCCTTCAATCCTTTCGTCACTTCGAATCTGTACGATGTTTTGAAAATTTACGACAAAGGGATTGTTTATAAAAATGTACAGAACTCGTATTGTTAGTATGCGGAAATAGAGAAGGAAGATAAAGGATAAGGAATGGCGAAGAAAGAATACGTTAATTTTACAAAAATATTTTTCTTTCAGATGGATTTTTTTTTTTGAAACGATCTTTCGAAAGAAAAATACAATCAATTCGCTGTATTAAAAAGATTAAGATTATATAATCGAGTCGATCGAGATTTGCAGTCTCGAAATTTAAAGTTTCGAGTTTCCAGAGACTCGCCAGGGCTCGCGAAGGCCATTACGCGCGAATAAAACGTGCAGAGATTTCGCTGATCCCGCGTAGAGAACAAAGGAACGATGGGAATATCAATGGGAAAGCGCGGATTTCCAAGGGGGGAGAGACCATTCCGAGAGACGAATCGCGATCCATTCGGTTCTTTCGCGTCTTAGAAGACTAGTCTCCGCTTTATGGAACGCGATAAAACTTCGAGAGATTCTCATCTTCTCATCTTGTTCCTTTTCGTAAAAAGTGAACCCGTTTCGATAAAACTTTTCGTTGCGTCCAAGATTAACTTACACTCGAGCTACGCTCAATCGGATTACGATTTATGAATGAAACGTACATTAACTTGGAAAAACGTCGATTTTTTGTAACGGAACTGAAAAAAAAAAAACATGGTCGATTACTCTGGCATTTTCTGGTAGCGCGACTTCCGCGTTCCTCCTTCCTGGTTTACCAATTGTCGAGCTCCGTCTCGCTGTTTTTACGACGTCGTTAAATCCGTTTTTCTCTGTTTAGTATTCCTATTATCCGTTTCCGCGGTGATCTCTTGAAAATTCAACATTTTGCCCAAGATTTCCGCCCCCCCCTTTTTCCCCCCCCCAAGCATAAATGGCGCAGAAGGAGGCGCAGTTACCGTAAATTCCACGGGAAAAGTTGGCGATGACGAGCGAGTTTACGAGGGAACGAAGACGTTCAACGTTTAACGATCGAAAACAATCGAGAGGCCGCGCGAGCGGAACGATATCGCGTGCAAGGGAGCCGGCATAAAAATTTGTGGCCCATCCACGGAAGAAGAAGAAGAGGGAAAGGGAGGGGAGGGAGAGGAGCGATCTATAGCGATCGGCTCCAGACGCTTCGAATCAGTATCCAAGTAGGAAAACTTTCCAATTCGCGTAACGCTCGAAATTATGGCCGTTTGGAGAACTTTAACTAGCCGGAATGGCTTCGACACGTTCGATGAATTCCAAACGTTCGAGTTGGCGATAAAACTAGAACCATCGTTGTTCTATCTCCGCTATTTCGATCTTTTCGAGGAATATTTAAAAATTGTTTTCGAACACGAATATATTTTGAAAGCAGATTAACGAAATTAATGATTAATGAGCGGATTAATGATTAACGATCGTGAAAAGGAATAGAATAGTACAAGGTTTAAGCAGAATTCCAATAAGCGTGAAATATCATTGATGGAAAAGAATTCGAAGATCTCACGCTCTTCCTTCAATTGTATAACTGTACTAGAAAGAGTATAATAGATATAATTGCATCTTTAACATCTTCTTAACGATCCAAACTCCCTGTCTAAGTGATAACCTGACGCATACTTCGAACACTTTGAACTTACAATTTTTAAATTTGTAAGAAAACGGAAAGGGACAAAAAGTATATACGAAAGGGAAATTGTTACATCTTTCGAGCAACAGTAGTGGGGAAAAAAAAAAAAAAATAAAACGTTTATTTCGATGGATAAAATGGAGGATCGAAAGGGGGAAAGAGGGTGAGTGAAATATCTCTAAAGAGCTGTCGTAAAACTGGCCGCCATGAAACCCGTATCTTTGCACCCCTCGTGAGGGGGCGGTATGTAGGAATAGGGTACACGCGTGTGTCTCGCGAAACGACTCGTCGTGAAACGAAATCGTCTATACACGACGTTCGTCATAAGTATTTACATGTTTCCCTTTAGAAACGGGTCGTGGGAAGGGCGCGTCGTAAAAATCCGCACCGGAACGAGTAAGATCGAGGAGAGAATAAAAGCGTTGCGAAATTTATAAGGGTGGATCATTCTCGCGGAAGGAACGACGCCTTCGGGAACGCGAGCCAAACGGGGAGGAATTTGTTGTAGCCCCTCCCCTCTCCTTTCAAACCGTGTTACGCGGATCGTTTCGACCGGCGAAATATTGTTGCGGCTCCGTTTTTTTTTTTTTCTTCTTCTTCCTTTTTCTTTTCTATCTTTAATATTTCACTTTAATGACTCCTCCCCTCAAGAGGAATTTTTGAAAGTCCGGAAAAATTCATGAAATTTTTCGCGTTCTCTTCACGTTTACTCGATCCTTTCGATTTAATCGCAAAGTTTCACCGGATAGATGGATAATTTTTCAGATAATTAGGATACTATCATGGAACATCGATATTAACTCGAAGCAAAATATTTTCCCTTCTCCCCTTACGGGTTTATTCGAGGGAAGAGAAATACGATACAATTACGCATAACCTGTATATCATCAACCGTGAAAGAAAAATACTTGTCATCGGTGACACGTGACGTGTTTCGCCCCTCGAGGGCGAGGAAAAAAAAAGAAAAAATAAAGTGGCCGTGTCAATGGTGTAAAGCTCAGTAAGACAGCCATAACGATTTATCTCCATCGTCAGTCGATCATCCTTACGTTTATTCTCCTCGGTTATGAATATGTTATCGCGGTAATCCTATCGGCGTAACGAGCGATCGTTGGATCGAGGAAAAATCGTGCAACTCGACCGGCAACTCGAGGGAGTATTACTCGAGGGGAGTCGAAGGGGGAAGTTCTTAGTTGGCATTTACATGTTTCGATAGGTGGCGGCCGATCGTAAAAGGCGGCGCTCGGCGCGGCGGGGGCGGGGGAAGAAAGATCAAATGGAGGAACATTGAATGAAGGGGACACGGGTCAGCAACGGGAAGGGCAACGGCTGTGTCTTTGATGCGAGGAGAAAGGGACAAGGGGACGCGTCTATCCAAACCAACGGCGACGTTCAATCGAATTTTCGGTTTTGCCGGTACAAAAGAGACGTCCCACGGGAAACAGATCGGCCGATGGACCGTGCTTTTTTAATCAATTTCCACCACGTGCCGCCCGCTTCCGGTTGCCTCGCCCCTCCCCCTTTCTTTCTTTCTTTTTTTTTTTTTGCACGGGAGAAACCGTGTCGGTTCTTAATTCCTCCCTTTCCCTCCTTTCCCTTCCCACCCTACTTTCGGATGATTTATTTAAGAAGCGTGCGGAGCGTCCTTCTCGGCGACTCGCCCTTCGAATTAAGAATATTCGAAGAAATCGTTCTTGATTATTGTCAATAGATTATTTTATTCTTTGTTTCATGTATATTTTTCTATAAAGTTCTATAAAGTTCATAAAAACTTTGATTCGCGTAAAAGCGATATGCGCGAGCGTTTAAATCTTATTGAAAATTTATCGTCGTGCAAAAAAGAAATACAGTTCGCTCTTCGAGAAATCGAGCAGAAAATATCGTCGAAATTGAAAGATATTATTATTGAAGATTATTATTCGTGAAAAAGAGGAGATGGAATCGAGGCCAGGGGTGGGAACGCAATGCAAAATGGATTACTCGGACAAACTGCAATTACCAGTAACACAATGCGCCTTTTTCCGACGAAGGTTATTCAAGGTGAGAGGCTTGCTCCGTCAAAATGATGAAATTCGAACCGCTTTGAAGATGTTCCCCACCGCGCAGGGGTCGGCCCGAGCGAAACGCCGCCATAGCAAATCTAATTTCGACCTCTACCCTCCACCCTCTCCTGCAGTCTAAAGCCACTTTCCACGAGAGAAATTCTCCCTTCCGTTGTCGAAACTTCGCACTTCATCGGCGGATAACTTGGATTTAAATCGGCCAGAAACTCGTTCGACGACCAAACTAACTCCGATTCAACCTTCTTTTTCAATGATGCTTGCTTAATATTTTTTTCTACCTTTCAAAATTTTACCATCAGATCTATTCGATATGGGATTACGAGACAACGACGTACTACAATTTCGAATTAAAGTTCAAAATCGGTAAAAGATTCGATACGATTTGAAAAATGATTTCAAACTCTAACATTATACACATATATATACATTTCTGAAACTGAACGTAAATGATACAATATGTACAAAATATACGTTTTAATCATAAACCGATTGAATAACACGTATCTAAAAATATATATATCGTGCCGTTCAAAATATTATACAGATAAAAAAATATATTCGAAGTTGGGAAAATCGTCGAAATCGAAAAATCCAACGATAAATCGCCCATTCCATCGACTATATCCGCCTTGTCAAGCCTCGACAAACACGAATCCACGAACAAACACCGGCCGATCCCTCGACTACAACGAGAACAGGCCTCGTTGAATCATTGAATCGGGCCACGGAATCGACGAATCGCAGACCCACTTTTCCTCGATAAATAATAGAAACCGCGCACCCTCATAAGTTCATAAGCCGCCTGCGTCGTCTTCGTGGTGGTCGTCCCTCCCCTCCTCCCTTTTCAGGCGAAAGTAACAAGGAGAGGAGGTCGAAAGAAACGTGGAGTGGAGGAAAAGCCCGAGGCAAAATCGAATCTTGAATCATTGTCCGAGTTTCGAGTGGGAACCCGGCTGGTACTCGACCCCTCCCGCCCCTATTCCGAGGGAGGAGGGGAGGTCGGTCTCGATGGAAAACGTGGAGCGCAAACTCGATACACGCGGCTAACGAGAGGAGACGAAATAACGGGGAGGGGGGTTGAGAGTCGATGGGAACGAAGGGGAAAGTGCAAGTGGAATTAAACCCGAAGGAGGAGGAAGTCGACGAAGGCAGGAAATTCTTCTCAGCGTTGAATCTCCTCTCCTCTCCTTTCCCCCGTGACGGGGTGATTTTTCTCTCGAAAATTCAATCTTGCGCGAAATATTCTCTTTTCTCTTCGTTTAAGGAACGAAATGGAAACAGTGTAATGAGAGTAATATTTAAAAGGCAAATTTCGAAAATTTCGAAAACGAAATAATTGCATTCGTGCAATTTGGAAACTATTTTTTTATCGCGATCTATGAAACTATCGTTGATCCCATACACTTTTCTCTCTTTAAAATTTTACTTAATTCGAATTGTAATCCAAATAAAGTTCGACACCTTCGAATCTCAAAGAATGAAATTATTAGTAATTTACATTAAATTCGTTCAATTAATTCGATACATTTTCCAAAATCCCTTCCCAAGAAGGAAGTTTTTTCCTCCGTTGGATATCACCCTGAAGAGAAATCCAACATCCTCTCAGGGCAAGAACTCTTCCCAGTTAACAAACAGTCGGTCTAAAACTATAATTGATAATCGAGAGCTGGTCGCATCCACCTCGAGTAGATCTTGTCGTTTCAACCACTCGTAGAACTCTAGCAAGTTTTCCAAACACTTTCCCTAGGAATTCCCTAGGATCGTGATTCGGGACACGGAAAGGTCGGTGGCGGAAATTAGTTTCCACCTCTAATTACGGGGAGGAGGGAGGGGGGAAGGCACAAGCGGATCGATCGCAGTGGCCTCGTTCTGGCCTCCCAGAAGAAGCGGAATAATAAGAGGGCGGCGCTATGAAACGAATTCGAAAAGAGGAAGAGTTCGAAGTCCGGGCCGGGGTCGATAACCAATTAGCAATATCCCCGAGACAAGGGGAAGATCTTGGAATAGCGCGTAAACATCGCGGACAAGGTAGCTGGGGCAACGAGTTTCCAGGCCACCGTGACGACCGTCTTAAATTTTCCATCTCCCCCTCTTTACGACCCGATACGGTTTAATCCGTCTGGCCCGGTTGGCAGATTAACGAGTGCATTTCCAGGAGGGATGAGACTCTCGATCGAAGCCTGCCAGGCTTGTTAGACACCGGCCATGAATCGTTCGTCGACCGATAAAAATTTCTCGATCGCCATCCTGTTAGGAGGGTGGCTCGAGATCGAGTCAGTGAAATATTAATCGAAAATTTAACCGAAAGTTTCTCTTCCTCGTTATTCGTAAATACTATCGTCGGATTACAGATTACTTTTTTACTTTCCTAGAATGAAAAATTGTGAAAAATAAAGAAGAAGGATTAATGGATCGATTGAGTAGAAAAATAAATAGAAATCGGAAACGATAAATGAGGAGAGGTAAATTGGTTGGAAACTCGAGTTCTGTGGATCTCTCGTCTCGCGGAGGATATTTCGCGGGATGAAAAGTGTAGAGGTGACGCACGTCACTCGCACACGCGAACCTCGGCTCACGACGTTGCACGGCCGATGGACCGAACGAGGGATGCATACCAAGCAGGCTTTTTGCCCGCTGGCAAATTTGTCAATGGACCCTGGGGGGTGCCACAGCCTGGAAGGATCCACCCTCCATCCATCCGACGTCTCCCCCTCGCATCCTCCGCGACCCGTCGATCATTCTCCCGCGCGTCCCAGACACGCTTCACCGCTCCCAAGGAAATGTGAAGGCGCGAGCTCGAATAAGTCGCGACGGAGACGTTGGTCGATCGACTTTGTATAGGAAGATCTTAATAGAGGGTTGAAACGACCGTGTTCCGTGGATAGAATGGTTGTGCGGCGGTAATAGCGCGAAAAGAATTCCCCCTTCCCCTCGGCAGAATTCAATTTTGGAAAATTACGACCGCCATTTCCAGGAAACTGGACTCGACTCTACTCGACTCGATTCGACTCGATTCGAACCGGTGGATGTAGAACAGCTCCCTAACCCGGATAACCCATTTGCGACACCCAATTCCGGTCGAATTTAGGGGACAGTCGGCCGGATGGCTGCGGTCCAACCGGCCTCTGACCACGCGCCCCCATAAATATTCAAGAAGGAGAGAAGACGGAGCGAAATCGTTTGCCACCTGCGACTGATAACCCAAGGAACGTTCGTGCGCCGCGTTTACAGCTGACAGTAGCTAGTGATGGAATCGAGCATATCGCGAGTCAACGAACATCGACAAAACAGGATTCGAACCTTGTACGAATACTTTTGGAAATGATATACGAAGTTCGTATATCCGCGAACACCGGAATAAAAATTACTTACGTTACTTTCGAGTTACGTTCGATTCTCGTGAAACGAGTGATCGATTTGGATTTAGATTTGGTCAAACACGCGTTGAACTCGATCCCATCGCTAGCGACCGATAACCTAAGCAACTTTCCTCACACGTTTACCGCTGACCGTGGCCGTTGGTATGGGTAACGAGGGTAGTCAACAAGGATCCAATAACGTGCTCTCGTGGTGTCCACCCTCGAGACGACGATCCTTGGCCACCATTAAAAAAAACCCACGGACCGCTGGAACAACGGGAGCAAATACCATAGGCACGCCGATAAATCCAAAAAAAAAGTGCTGAAGTTTCTTGGTTCCGAGGGTAAATCTGTAGGCGATTTAAAAATGTTACGTCCATCGAGATTCTTCCCTTCTTCTAGGTGGTTTAGGGATAGGTATGTATTGTTGGTATTGTATATATATAGAAAAAATTCCAGTTTCCTAACAAAGTTTCCGGCCCGTTAACAACGGCGAGAAAGGAACGGAGGAAAGGGGGGAAAACTGGGAACGATCTGGGAACGGACGAGACGCAGGGTCGATCCAGACGAGACGAGACGAGACGAGGCGAGACGAGGCGAGGCGAAACGAGACGGTGAGGTCCAGGAAATGGATGGATGGTCGTTCGCAATTTGGCCCCCCAATAACCGCGACACAAAGTAGCCAATTTATAATCCCCTGCCCCTCTCCCCGCCCGCTCGATACTTTTATCAACCTACCTGCCCCCCTCCCCCTCCCTCCTCGCAGTGCACGCCACCCGTGTATCCTTCTCCCGCCCGGGCGTTTCGATCCGACGAGCAGTGCGATAACGGCCACGAGTCGCAAGCAATGGGCCGAGAAATTAAATTTGTCCATTAACTGTTGATCGTGACGCGATCGAACTCTTCCGACGCTTCCACTTCCGTTCTTTGTTTTGCCTTCGCCTTCTGCCGAATATTTAACGAAAGCTTCCTCTTTTTCTCTTCGTCTGTTGCTCCCAATTGCAATTTTTCTTCCTTCCATCCATTTTTCTTCCATCCATCTTCGCAGGATGACTTCGATCGGGATCGGAGGATAAAAAATTTGGCGAAAAATTTAGAGAACGATTTGCAAGAGAATAAATTCGAATTACTTAGATTCCTCGACACGCGCACAATTCCGATTTCCCATGCAATCTGGAAGATTAAAGGGAAAACTGGGAGGCTGTTCGTCTTGCTGGGGTGGAATGCTCGGAAATTAATTGGTCCGCTGTAAGCAGCACGAGGGTTGTCGTGAAGGAAGGAAGACGAGCTCGAGCGAGCCGGAGGCTAAGAAAGCGCCATGCATCACCGATCGATAGGCCGCCCATTCACGGTTCAACGTTTTACGAGCGTTACGGTCCACCCTTAATGGACGATGGATCAAAAAATTTATCGGGCGCGAAAGCTCGGCACCCGACTGGCAATTAGCGATCGGTCGTTTCGGTGAAATACAGTCGCGTCGTTCCTCGTATTGGGGTACGTGGGACGAGGATGTCCAGGGTGTGGAGGAATCTTACTTCCCGAAGGGAAGGAGAAGGGAGGATTCGTCTCGAGTGAATTCTGAAAAAAAAAAAAAAGAAAGAAGAAATGCATCGGATTCAATTTTTTCCTCCGCGCCCTTTTTTCCAAAATTCCGCGTTTCTCCTTTGGGAGAAGAATCGAGGAGAACCCCTCCCTCCGCCGAATCTTTGACGCCCCATCGAGGCATTGGAGCTGCGAAATTCCCAGGGGCGGGAAAGAGGACGAAGGTTCTGTATCGACGATCGAAGGATGGATCTCCGATCACGACACGCGACGTGCCGTGTAATTGAGCAGGTGTTGAGACAAACCAGAATTGCGTCTCTCTCTCGAGGGACGATCGAGACGATACTTCCTCCCCTGATTTTCTTGACTATATCGTTATCGATATAATTCGATGCAACGATAATATCGAGACAATTGACATCGGATGGAAATGATCGAAATTCTTTTTTTTTTTTTTTTCTTATTCGAACTTGTTATTAGAGGTGTTGTTTTTTTAATATTCGAACATTTTGGAGAGATTTAGCTTTTTTAATAGTATACACGAATTACGACCAATTCTTTAATTTCCTTGAGAATTTCCTTTGAGAAGGTCGAGTCGCCTCGAGATAAATGCATAATCTCGTCTAATCCAATTCACCCTATCTCGAGGCACGTCTCTCTATCCGCCGAGTCGAAAATCTCTCCTCCTCCGAACCGGTCTCCGCGACGTCATTCCGTTTAATTATTATCAACCCCCGTCGGCTGGCAGCTCGAGTGACGGATGGATTTTCGTTTATATGACGCGCGACGTGGCGTGTAATTAACTGGCGGCCAATTATAGAGACCGGGCACACCACCGGTTTTTTTAACGTTGATTCTCGTGACGGGCATCGGCTCCTCGTCGCGGTATCCTCCTGCAACCCCCTCTTGGCCTCTTCCTCCGTTCCCAAACCTGCTAACGTTAGACGAATGGAGTGGGATGGAGAGTGTGAGTGTGTGTGTGTGTACAGCTCGATCGAATTTATGCCAGTCGAGAGAACGTCGATAACATCGTAGAGCGAGAGGAGAGAGAGAGAAAGAGAGAGAAAAATAAATCCTTTCGGATAGGATGACACGTTGAGTTTTCGAGGGAAAGGGAAGTGGGAAAAAATATCGAGGATCGGGATACGAAGGTAAGAGAGAAATAACTTAACACCAAAGATTTCAATTACTTTTTTCTTTTTTTTCTGATTTTTTTAAACTTTTCTTTTTTTTTCCTCTCTCGTTTCATTTCACTTCATTTCACCATTATCTGTAGGATAGTGGCATTAAAAAATGTTTATTAATATAATATGTATACTTTCCTTAAAATCATCCATACTCGTATTCTCATAGCGTAATAATCATAATAATATATATAATCATTATAATAATATATATATCTATATTTATTTATAATATATATATTATGTATATGTATTTCGCATATAGAGAATAGTCAATTACATAGTAGGTTTGCGTAGGTTTCTTTTTTTTTTTCCTGTCGTATTTTTCATTATTACCATTAATCGTTTATTATTATTATTTTTTTTTTCCATTTTTGTTCATTTACTCTTTAAATGTAAGGTATTCAATTACTAAACATATAAAAGCGGTATAAAGCTCGATCCACACACGCTAATTATATCTCTTCTTTTCTTTTTCCTCCTTTGTCTGTCCATTCTCACCCCCGAATTCTAATTATAATTAATTACAAAATCGTCGCGTCTCACCACCAGTGTATTTTTCTTTTTTTTCCTTTTTCCTTTTTTTTTATTTTTTTATTTTTTTAATTTTTTTTTTTTTTTTTTACCTATATGTGCTTTTCGTGTTCTTCTTCCCTTTAAAAAATCTTTTTTTCTTATCCCTTTTTTTCTTAATTAAATAAATTGCTGTTTCGCGAAAATTTCCTCCCTTTTTTTTCCTTTTTTTGTCTCTTTCATCGCTTAAATCGTTTCGTTTCCTGTCTCTAGCATTTCCATACCATCGCAATTCTTTCTCTCCCACTCTCATTCTCTCTCTTTTTCTCTCTCACTCTCTCTCTCTCTCTCTTTCTCTCGTTCTACATCTTTCCAACGCGGCTTTCTTTCTTTCCTTTTCTTTAAATCTAGGCGCACGCGCGCAGCGTAATTCCGCGATGCATTCCGTTTTAATGCTTACGAGCGTACCCCTTTAAAGTGTACTTCCTCTGCTCGTTCCCTTTCGCTCGCTTCCACCCCATACCGACTCGTCGAGAATTCAATGCACGCTACGTTAAAAGAAAAGAAATAAAATATAATAATAACAATAATAATAATAATAATACAAGGATAGGCAAGAGCGAAGGGAAAAAGGGAACGAATGCAGAAAAGGTAGGGAGGAAAAGAAAAGCAGAAATAAAAAGAAAGAAAGAAAGAAAAAAAATTACTCCACTTTGCGGTCGACGCAGTCGAAATGGGGATGAATAACGGGCGAAAGAGACAACGCGTAAGCCCGAAAATAAAAAAAAAATTGCCAGGACCATATTGACCGTGTCCTCCGCTCTGTTTAAGAGCACGTATCGATTAATTAACGCGAACTCGTATTTAGCGCGACGATGGCGACGGCGTTAAAAGAAGAGAGAGGGTGGTTCTCGCTCACCCACCCAGGGTGACCTTGACCCTCTGTCTGTCCCTGAAAATTCGGGTCATAGGCCAAGTCGACAACCGTCGGCAACGTCCTCGAGTGAAATATTAAAAGACTAAAGGCGAGTCGTTTCTTCGAGAACCTTTTTCCCCAAGGTTACATATCCCAACACCATTCAGCGCACCCAAATAGACCTTCTTCGCTTATATTTTATTTTGTACGTACCCGATACGCTTGCGTTCCTCCTTTCGCGACATTTTTGTATCTTCGAATTTATCGTCTTATTATATTCTCTATTTCGTTAAAATGTTGTGTACATCGAATGATTCTCTTCCCCCCTCTCTCCCTCTTTTTCTCTTTCTCGAAGAAACGACCTTAACACGTGGTTAAGCGCTAGCTCTCGATCGACACAGCTTATCGATAATATATCTTTTTCAACCGTAAATCATCCCTTCGTTACTTTCCGCTTCTTCGTGCGTCTATCTTCCCTCTCGAAGTCGCTGGCGGGCACGCACCGGTTCACTCGCCCTCCTTTTCCTTTCTCCCTTTCTCTCACTCTCAACGTGAACCAACCGTGGATCAACCCCCTCGATGCTATCCCCTTTATCGAGAGAACGTATCCTCGACGACGAGTTTCCAGCAATTTCAATCGCGTTCGACTGTGACTGCTTTCTTAATCTCTCCCCCCGGTCGGTTTTACGCGACTCTTCCCCTCTCTCCTTTCTTTAATCGCGAGTGAATTCTTCGCGATTCCAACGCCCAGCGTCGAGAATGCGACATCGAAGAATGCAATTCCTCTCGAGAGTGTGGCGAGCCCTTTCTCTCCCCCCCCCCCCGTCGAGAATACGTTCGTCCCCCTTTTTTCCACGCCTCTCACCTACGATTCGACGACACATACCTGTCGTCGACACTTCAACGCTCGTTCATCGCTACGACAATCGATCTTTTCGCACGCTCTTTATCCGCTCGGATCTTGCCTCTCAAAATAATGATCGATCTCATCGGACAAACGATATTCTAAGATAAGATATTTATGAAGGACAATAGAAATACATATATATATATTTTTTTATTCAAATTTTAATTTATTCCTCTACCGCTGAAGCGGAGATGATAACGTTGATTTTACAACATAAATTTACGAATTTTGTCAAGTTAAATTAAAAAAAAAAAGGGTATACAATTTTAAATTGAACTCTGCAGCAGAGGATTAAAATAATTTTTCTCGTAAGAATCTTGGCAAGATCCAAGACCTTCTTGGAAAATATCGGAAAAAAAAAATTTTTGTTTGGAAAAATCCAATACAACCGGCCACCGATTAGCCCGCCAGCTAAAGGTACAGCGTAGTATCTAATAACACCCGAGTTAGACTCTCGCCCTCAAGCCAACCAAACAAATATAGTTCGCATACAATTATTACAATTACGAATTCTTAAATATCAACTCTTATACTCTAACGATAGAATGATAATTAATAGGGTTGTGTCTCGGCTGAGAAGAAACGGTGATCCAGGACACGTCCGAAGACGAGCCTGGAAAACCGTCGCCGGCTATGCGCGTGTACGTTTTATTTCACTGTGTATCGCGAGATAATAGTTTTTTTCTTTCTTTTCTTCTTCTTCTTTCTAACACATATACCGTTTTTGTTCTCCCTTTTTACTCTACATTTATTTTCCTCTTATTTCCATATTCATCGCGATCGTCGTCGATATTCACGAATGTTCATCAACGTTTCGCCAGCAGGATAACGATTTCTGCCGGTCCTCGATATTGATGTTGATGGACGATTCGATAATCGTGATGAAACTGTATATGACAATATATATATATATATAGATTAAAATAGATCGATAGATCATGACAGAGTGTTCGAACTACGGTGAAACTGTCGAGATCAGTAAAGTTTTTTTTTTTTTTTTTAGGACACGCTATACGGTGTATTTCGATTGTTAGAATTTTAATGGAAGTTTTAATGTCAATTGTTAATGTTCTCGAATTACGATTGCAATTGGTAATATTTTAAACGATCTTCGAGATCGCTTTTTCTTTTTTTTTTTTTTTCTTATTAATTCCTCTCTCGAGGAAGGTAAACGGATTAATTGGACTGTTAGGATAAATATCGCTGAATGTAGCTAAATAGGATTCGTTGCAAATCCCGCTAACAGCGGAAATTGTCTATTTTATCTATAAAATATCTGAGAATAGGATCCAAAGTGGAAATTCCATTAGCGCTGCGACCTGAACTCTCAAAGGAGACCAATTCCAGTGGCAGTCAAAAACACGTTTTAAAAAATTTCTCTCGAGATCTCGAGTTTTTTTTTCCCCTCTCTGCTGCTTTTTTTTTTATGTGTGTGTATTTGTGTATCAGTTCTTCTTTCCCCGATAAATGGCCGAAACGTGGATACCACGTTTGTGATAGAGATAACACCTGAATTCCCTTTATCGAAAGCTCAGTCGACTTCTTTTAGCAATATATAGAACTGGATCACGTACGGAAGATGTCGTTGATCAAGAAGATTATTAAATAGAAACATTCCGATTAAAAATGTTTCGTATCTTTCCATGTGTATAATTTTAAAAATATCCCCCTCCCCCTCCTACCCCGTTCGAAAAAAATCATACTCGACAGACGACGGATTCTTAATATTAATTATAAATTGTATTACTTGGAGATGCACGGGCTCCTATCGCTCGGAAAAATTCGGAAAGGATCGTGCGGGATCGTAATATAGCCTCGTATCGTGTTCACGAGTTCCGAAGTTCGATTCGAGTGTCGTACACCAATTTATTCGATCGTATCCGATTATTGCCGAGCTAATCCGAACTTCTCCGGACTCGATTCATTCGATTCCGCGCATCTCCAGTACCTTCTCTATATCTCTTGCATCTCCTACATCTTCGCTACTTCTATTATTCTACTTCTATCGTCGCTACTTCCCCTCTATCTTCGAAATTTTCCCGTTCTACTTTCTCTTAATTTTTTCCTTTTTCTCTTTTTCGTCTTTTTTTTTCTGTTTTTTAGAGCACTTTTTTTCCAGTAGATTTTTATCAAAAATATATATTTCACGTATACGTGTATATACGTAGTCTTTAGCGGCGGCGACATTCGTCCGCTCGACCCTCGAGTAAAACTTACGGATATGCGAATTATCAAGGAAGTCTTGACCGTTCGGATATGGAGTCGTCGGGCCGACGTTGTTCGCCGCAATTCTTGGTAAATTTTTTTTTTTTTTTTTTTTTTCTTTCCTCCGATTAATTTACGCGTCGCCAATCGAGCAATATATCTTCTCTCCCTTCCCGCTAAAATCTAAAAATCTAAAAGAAATTTTTCTTGATCCACACGACTACCCTTCTTCCGTTACGATATCTTCTTTCTACGATTATTTTAGCTCGTCTACTAAAGATCAGTCTGAGTGAACGAGAGTTATAAAAAGCGGTCTATTAAAAATGTCGTCGGAAAAATCGAAGACTATGGAGGAACAATTACGTTTCTCGAGTCTTATTTGGTCGGCAGTTCGGCTCGTGGACTGGATCCGAGAAGAACCTGTCTCTCGAAATCGCCAAGTTCATCCGCTCGTAGCATCCGATCAAAGCATCCTACTACTTGTACATCACATTTCGTCTGGCCCAAAAAAATCGCGTTTCTTTTCGTCGGAATTGAATATGCGGCAAGTGCACACGTTTTCGATCATCTTGCCGCTTCGACGAAAATGATTTTTCTCGACAAATTTTTGAAAATCTTTCGGCGATTCAATCGGACGAGCGGTTTTCGCTTCGTTTCCTCGATCGAACGAGAAACAACAACGATCTCGAAGGAAAAACGGATCGGTCCACGGTTCTATCTTTTTCTCTTTTTTGTTACGTTTCACTTCGCTACTATACCTCGAGATAGAAAATACGACCGAGCATATCGCACGGGACTAATTTTTTTTTTTTTTTTTTTTTTTCTTTTGCAATTGTATCGTATCGTGAAAAGGGAATTGCGATTCGTTAAAAATTGTTTGTCGATCGATTCGTTTTACCGATATTATATTGTACAACTGTCGGTGTGAACAACTGATGGTGCGCGAATGTGTCGTGTATACGTGTGTGTAACGTGTGTTATTTGCTTTGTCGATTGATGATTCTCGTACGTTATATGGTTTAAGTTCTTTGTAGTGTTACATTATTCGATTCAGTTGGAACAGTATTTACAGACATCCTGCGAGAATAATAATAGGCGCCTAGAGCAGGCAGAAAAGGAGACACACACATCTATAGAGAAATGAATGAAGCGATCCTCTTCGAATAGAATAGCGCAAGATTAAAAATCTGAAATTTATCTTTCTATTACCCTACTACGGAGCGGGATTGCATGCAAATAGACACACCGAATTCTAACTAACGATTATTGTGAGATAGAGTTCATCCTCGAAGCTTGATTTTCCTATACACACGATTTATATAGACCTTTTTTTCTCCTGTAGTTTCGACGCACACGGTTCTTTCTCTCTCTCTCTCTCTCTCTCTCTCTCTCTCTCTCTCTCTCTCTCTCTCTCTCTCTCTCTCTCTCTCTCTCTCTTTCATTCGCCGTGAAATTACCGTACCAATCACACTTAAGACACCTGCCTAGGTAGAACGAGTTTCGAGAGAATTTCGCGAAACCGGCTACCATATTTCTTCCCCCGTTTCTTTCTTTCCCCTTCAATCGTGGGAAATATTCGGAATTTGCTTTCGCGCGTCGACTGGACCGAAATTACGTTTCCCCCTAGAAACCTTTGAACTTTTTCGATATTTCTACGCGTTTCGACCTCTTCGATAAAATTTTTACTTGGATTTTTACGCGGATTTAGAGGAATTCTCGGGGAGAATCTTGGAGGAATTTTCCAAGAATTTTCCTTCCAGTTTTACAGATCGAAATTCGATATAAAATTTGCAATATATATATATATATATATATATAAAATTTCCGTGAACGATCGAAGAATACGGTATGCATATTTCGAATAGAATAGAAGAAGTAGTTTCCAATCGTGGTGAAACGTAAAGCGGTTCCAGAAGGACGCGAATACCTGAGAGAATTCGGGCTAAATCGAGATAAATCGGGCGAAGCCGCGCCTTAAGTGCTAATGGCAGTTCGTTAGATCGTTAAACGTACAGGTAATATATAGCCTATGCTCGTCGAGTGTATAATATATGTTTATACGTCATCGTATCTCGCTTCGACACGTGTTCGAAAACGAGGCCTAACTCTAAGTAAGTATACGGTACATACCATATATATATATATATTATTATAATAGATCATTTGTTAATTTTTTTTTCTTTTTCATATCGCATTAGATCGCAATATAATAATTCCTACCATCAGGGAAAAAACATCGTTTAAACGTTTACTCTTCCTCTTAATTGATATTACACCCTCTTTCTTTTTTCTCGTTATACGTTCTTCCACACCCTTTCACACCATCATCCCTCAAACACGAAATTATTCCACATTCGAATAAACACACGGACATACTCTCGCCATCCCTTATTTTCCTTCATCAAAATACAGGCACGCAAATCCATTTATCCTCCGTTCTATAATCAATCGCGTTTCTCAATCACTCGTTTCTTCTTCTCGCCTCTCTTCGCGTCGTCCTCCTCTTTTGTTTTTGCTGCTTCCTCAGTGTCATTTATATATTTCCCATTCGTCGCTTCGAATATAATTTTATTTTATTTTATTTTATTTATTTATTTATTTTTTTTTTTTTGTTAGAAAAATTTGTACTCTTATAGGGGAGGTATAGAGAAGACGACCACGATTCTGTCTTGCACTCTGGAATTCCACTTTTTCACGATCATATCAATCTTCATCGATAGCTCGTTTCAATTTCTCCCCGGATTTTTCTTCGATTCTTCCTCTCGTTGTTCTCTCTCGAATATTCGAGATGAAATAACTTCAGGATTCGTCGAGCAGAAGACAGTGAGGTCGACCAAGCGAAACGGTTCCCGTTTGCCATAACCAACCACGAGGAACGAGAAGTACCATCATCGTAAGAATGGCGGCGTTCAATTAAAGCTTCACAATCGTTCCGGCATTTTCTTTTATTCATTGTCCCCTTTCCTCCTCGCGATAAAAAAGAAAACAGCTAGTCCTTCTCTCTCTCTCTACTCCTTCGCGAAGAAGGTTTCCTCTCTTATTTTTCTCCATTTGCACAGCACTCGAGACGTCTGCCAATTAAATTAAATAGTGTCGGGAAAAGGATCGATGAATCCTCTCCTCGTGGAACGGATTCAAAATAAAAAGATATACGTGTTTCACTGTTTTCCATTCGCGACTCTTTTCTTTCTCCCTTCCTCTCCTCGATTCTTGTACTCCTTTGTCCGACGTTTTTCATTTGTAATGCAATGATCGTCACCGTGAAGCAGGAACCGTTTTACACAAAGTGGCTCGAGCTCGTTCTCTTGTTTCCTCGTGGTCGAGAGAGGGCAACGGTTCGTTTCTTCATCGTTTCGTCTCCATTTTCTCTTCTCTCTCTCTCTCTCTCTCTCTCATTCTCTTTCTCTCTCATTCTCTCTGTTCTCCTATGTCGACGAACGAAAAAAAAAAACGCGGTGGAACGGAAAAGAAAGCTTATTGCTTGGCCTACGCGATGGCCAATGAGAATTCATTCGGACAAGGGCTTCCGGAAATACGATTCGGAGTTGCTATATACCGTTTTCCCCTCTTATAAATCTTTACAAGATTTTCTTTATATTTCTTCTTACTCTTATTCTTCTGGCGGGCTTCAAATTTCAAAAGTGATGGGTAGAGATCCTTTCATTTCTCGCACTCACTCGCCATTCACTCGAGATCACTAATCACCATGGGCGCGTTCAAGTCCTTTTCTTCTTTTACTTTCCATATTTTTCCTTCCGCTCATCTCCGCTCTTCGAAGTAGAAAATTTCGCTTCGATATTAGTGATTCATGAATTTATCAAGGGACTTTTGCTTGTTTCTTTTTTTTTTTTTTTTTAAAAAAGATCGATTTCATCGAGACGTGGGCGCGCCCAGGTTTTTATGACTATTCGTAAGCTATACACGAAGAAGAAACTGGGAGATGATAGCTTCGAGCATTTAACGACTACGAGCAAAGGATAACCTACGAATTTATGTATATACCCTAGCCTCGCCGCTTGAAAACTTGCACTTGTTTTCCTCTTTCTGCAAGAGGATTACGATTTTATCGAAGTTTACACGCGCGCGATCTAGGGAGCGAGTAATTCCTATTCGTTGAATCTCTACGATCGAAACAACGAATTAGCAGCGATTATAGTTTTTAATTGCGTGTATATATATATTTTGCATTACGCATGCGCTTCAAAGGGAAATCGATTGATCGATACGTCGTTACGATTGCTTCCTCCCTCGAAAGTTTTTTTTCGAAGAGGAATCGTTTTCAAGATCATTCAAAATTTTCCAAATTTTTGGCACACGATTTGTTCGATTTAAAATGAAGGGAAAACGACACGAACGTCGTCAAGATTCGAGTCGAAATGAACGGCAGAGAAATTGTGTGGTGTGCACAACGTCTTGAAACTCTCGAGGAAGAAATTTTCGCGCGACGCACGAACGCGCGCTTCCTTATGGATTTCGCGTAATACAACCGATACAGAAATATTCCCGTCAACGAGACAGCGAGCTTACCCTGACAGACAAACGCACTACCGAGTCCGATAGAAGAATTTCATATTAAGCCTTAAACCTTAAGAATGGTGTATCGCTTTCGAATACCACGTAGCCAATCATGGATGATCGTATGGAAGGCGTGTCTTTCTCTCGAATCATTTTCTCTTAAAAATTCTTCTGAAAAATCCAAAGACTGCTTTTGCAAATAATAATACTATTTTGGCAATACGATTTCAATTTCAATTAATGACAGAACGAAGAAAAAAAAAAAGAAAGAAAGAAAAGATCGAAGAAGAAGAAATTAAAAAAACTTAAAAAATTAGGATGCATATAAAATAGGATGCATATTCCTAAATTTTTAGAAAATCGTTCGACAGAATCACACGCTTCGCGAAAAAAAATTTTCAAATTTTTTTTTTTTTTTTTTTTTTTTTTTTTTTTTTTTTTTAATCACTACGAACGAGTCTTCTAGACGTTGATTTCCGATGGAGCGGCAATTTTACGAGTCTCACATCTCTCTTCTCCTTCCCTCCTCTCTATTTTCTTCATTTCCATACCTCGACAATTCTTCGTTCTCCGCGTACCATTTTTTTTTCTTTTTAATTTCCTTTTTCCTCCTCCCTGTTCTCCTTGCTTTAAAAAAAGCAACCCTCTGTCTGTTGTCCCGTTTGGTCCGCACTACCAGCATTGATTATTTTCTTGCTTTCGCAATGCACAAGAACGCTTGTGTTTTTTTTATTATGATTCCTTATTACTCTTTTTTTAAACATTTTTTTATCTCCTTCGCCTTTCATCATCTTTCTCACTTTTCTCTCTTTCTCTCTCTTTTCCTCTCCTGATCTCGGATCCATCTTTTTATCTTTTTCCGTCATGCCCTCCGATCGGTCTCCTCCTCCTCCTCCTTCTTCTCCTCCTCCTCCTCCTCCTCCTCNTCTTCTTCTTCTTCTTCTTCTTCTTCTTCTTCTTCTTCCCACCTCCGCGTACTTTACAATCGACATTAATTAACGAATTAATTAGTACAAGCTAAACATTAGCGTTAGAAGAACTATATAACTAGAAGAAAACACGGGCTTCGCGAATGGTACTCGTTTTCCACGGAATTCGACTTCTTCTCTTTCTCTTTCTCTTTCTCTGCCATGCAATGATGCTGCGCATCATTGATCCTTCTTTTCTCCTGTATCCTTTGATTCTTCGAAACTTTAATTCGGCGAGTTATTTTTTTCCAATTCGAGGAACGCCGGTGTGTCGAGCTCTCTTTAAGCCTCGAGAAGAGGTGTATTTCGTTTCGTTTCCGATAAACGAATAGATCGAATTCGAAAAACTTGGAACATAGATGGAAACGGTTAGAGCAGAGAGACACCTTCGATTTTCCTCGAAAGATCTCGAATTGATTCAATCTCATCCCCTTTCTTTCTCTCGGTGGCGCGATTCTTCTTTTCTCTTCGTAAAGATCTTCGTTCTTTTTTCTCGACAAGTTTTCTCAATCTCTTTTCTCTCCCTCTCCCTCTCTCTCTCTCTTCTTTCGTTCTTTCGTAAAAAATGTTTTTTTCTCTCTCTCTCCTTCTTTTTGGCAGCTTTACCAATTACATTACGCGACGCGGTTATACACGCTTAAATAACTAAACTTAACACGAGCTAAATTTCTAGCGCGATTTTTTTTTTTTTTTAAACGTACGACCCTTTTTGCCCGATCTCGTTTCCTGATCGCCTCGGCGATCGCTTAAAAAAATAGGGTACAAAAATTATTCATCTAAATTTGGAAAGCCTTATTCGAATATTACGCGAATTTATCTTTTTTTTTTTTCGTTTTTCTTCTTCTTTTTTTTTCTGCTTTTCTCTCAAAATTTCCTTTCATAATTTTCCCCCCCTCTTAATAAAACACAGCCGAATAAAAATGCCCCGATTTTCGAATTACGTTCTAATCAAATCGTTTACAAAAATCACCCGCGAATATCATCATTTCTTGTCCGATTCGACGTTTTTGTTTTTTAAAAAACACGTATAAAAAAGACTACTACCCTAACGTGACACTTAGAGCACGACAATTATTACAATTTTTTCTTTCTTTCTCTCTCTCTCTCTCTCTCTAGTAGATATAAAAAAAGGAGATTGCTTATCGTTTTCTCGCGAAAGACTCTCTGTCCCTTTCGCCTTTTTTTTCTTTCTTTTTATTTTTTTTTTTTCTTTTTTATCCATCGCTTATTTTTATTCGACGATTCTTCTTCCTCAATGATAAAAAAAAACGCCGAGTTTATCGTATGAAACGAGCTCGCCCTTCGGATCCACGCGGGCAATCCGCTTTTGCGCGTAATAATAACGAAACGCGAAAAAACGAAAAAACGAAGGAAAAGAAAAAAGAAACACGTCGCTGAAATTGGTGTCGATTTCACGCTGATATATCTCCTCTTCATCCCCTTCCTCTTAGAACCGAGTACAAAATATTAGTGTCGCAGTCTTAACGACGCAAGATGTCGTGACGTATACGTATAACGTTGGAAAAATCGTATTTACCAATATATGTGCGCACAAAGCTTTATCATCATATGTGCGCATCACCTTAAAAAAAATTTCCTCTCGTGTCCTCTCTCCCTCGAAATTCTCTCACTCGATTGTTCGACGTCCCTCTCGACATTTTCGAATTCTCGATTCTAATTTATTGCGACTCTAAACCTACGATTAATTGGAAAAATTGCATGAGATTGTCTACGAGGACGTCGATTAGAGCAATTTGGAAATGGACACGAGGGAATTTTCAAGAATTTCTTTCTCTCTCTCTCTCTCTCTCTCTCTCTCTCTCTCTCTCTCTCTCTCTCTCTCGCTCTCTCTCTCTCTCCTCTCTCTCTCTTTACGTTCATTTAGAAGAATCGTGAACTCTGCCGAGAAGAGTTTTACATCTAAAGAATTTTATATGGCAGAAGACGAAAAATATTACTAAGAAAAGGGAACGGGGTAGCGATACACACGATTACACGGTATGTATTATATATATATATATATACGTAACGGTTATATGGTATACACACACACACACAAGAATATAACGCGATTAAATGTTACGTAGGGGAGGGAGTAGGTGATTATAGCACATCCACACGCCATTCAGACACATTGGTTTATACCCCTTGAGGAAATTGCCTGTAAACGGGTTCCGATACTCTTCGGGGGCGGCCTACCGACTAACGATTAATTACAACACTCCGCTGTGAAAGCTTAATTACGATCGTTGCACAAGCGTCCATCCATTTTATCTTTCCTTCATCCAAATTTCTCTTCCATCTCTTTCTTGCCAATGAAGTCTTTTGCAGCTCAACCATCCTTCTATCGAGTGCCCATCTATCGATTCTTGTAACTTTTTCAAAAAAAAATGGAGAAAATTCTCGCGTATATATCCACGAGCAATCATTCAATTTTTCAAATGAGAATAGGAAGAGATATACAACAGATATATATATATATTTTTATTGGTATTTTTTTTAATATCTTCGAGATTCTCGAACGAGTTAGAATTTTCTCCATTTTTTTTCTTTTTCTTCTTTTAGGCGTCCGAAAAGACACTCGATTGGATGGCAGCATCGCAAGCACGCAACCCTCGCAAGAGGATTAAAAAATCGAACGCCCATCACTAATCCTATTAGACGAAGACACCATATAAGAGAATGGAAAAATAAAGAACAAAGCGAAAATTGAACCATCGTGCGCGACGAGTAAATAGAAGCCGTGTATACGAGAGTTTATGTAGTATCTGTACGTGTACATTGCATGTAATTCTCTCTCTCTCTCTTTCTCACACATACACACAGACACTTTCCCTCTATCTTTCGTTCTCTATAGAATTCTTCTCTCGCTTCAACTCATCCACTATCTCTCTCTCTCTCTCTCTCTCTCTCTCTCTCTCTCTCTCTCTCTCTTTCTCTCTTTCTCTTCTTCTGAAGCGTTCGATCGATTGGATCACGGCTCGTAAAAACCGGGCCATCCAAGCGATGGTGGAGAAATAAAACGATAGATAGGGGTGAAAGAGTATAAATCGAAACGGAGGGCGGAGGGGTCAACGAGGACGACGACGACGAACCGAACGTAGGTGGAAAGAGCCGTGAACCAATTGTCTACGCGCAGCTATAACGTCGATTAACTTATCGATCCTCCGTCTGCGAATATCGACTCGCTTTATCCACTTCTTCCCTCGCTCGTTTCTATCTCTTTTCTCTGTTTTGCAATCATCCGTCCCCGCTTCCTCTCGTCCTTCCAATAAACTTTTGAATTCGTCCAAACTTTTTTTGCGCCTTCGATTTTTCAGATTATTCCTCTCTTTTCTTCTTTTTATCTTATTATATCTTTGATATATTTCTTCCTTCTCTCTCTCTCTCTCTATCCCCTCTATCTCTCTGATATATTGGTGTAATTTTTCTCTTTTTCTTTTTTTTTCTATTCAGTTTGAAACACGAGAGGCAGCGAAACGAGAACAGGTGTTACAGGTTAAATAACAACATTATGTTCCTATGTACATTTGTACCTTAGCCAACTTATCCCCAATCGATTCGATTACGGCCAGGCTCCCAGGATTCGTGAACTTGCAAGGTGTCTCGTATCTCGTTTTTTTTTTTTTCCTGATATTCATAGATTCATATTCATAGATTCCTCTTAGAAATTATTCTTGATATATTCTTGATATACAAGGCCAAAGAGAATAAAATGCTCGATATTATTTCTCTCTCTCTCTCTCTTTCTCTCTTGTAGTTGAGCAAATTTCGACTTTGTAAATTCGAGAAATTCGTAGAAGCTTTAAAAAGACTGATATTTTTACGATATTTTTTTCAACAGCAAACGCCCTTTCAACGCGATTTGGCACCGATATATACACTTTGCACCCTTATATCTGAAACGACACCTCGTCTCGTTCTTGATAAAATCGTAGATCCTGCTCGATTAACTGGGAGCCCGGTTCCTTGTTGGAGTGTGAAAGACAGCCGGTGTGTGTACTATTTGCGTGGTCGGCGATCGTCAGCCTTGCCTCCCGATCAACCTCGATATAAAAATCTTTTTTTCTCTAAAAAACACGCCGAATATAACTTATATTTCCATTTCCTTTTCTTTTCCTTTCTCTTTTCACCGGGGACGATAATAATAATTACTTTTTCACACAACCGTGACTGGGCAAAAGAGGAGAGGGTTTTCTCTTCTAAATTCATTTTTTCAAAAGTAAAAACTTTACACTCGATCTTATAACTTCTCTTTCCCTCAATTTTTATTTTATTTTTTTCTTTTGTTCTCCAATCCCTTCTCCCTCTTTAACTCGAATCTACTTTGCTCGCTCGATTAATAAACTTTCTCTTCTCGTAAGGATCAACGGTAGGATAATTAAATAATGTCGAGAGACAAGGCGCGCGAAACAGGATCAACGTAAACGCCGTCCGCGAGAAAAAACAAAATCGCTCTCCAGTAGCGCACTTTGATAAAATTTCTTCGTCGTTCGTAACACGTTTCAGATATTATAACAACACCATATTTTTTTTCTTTTTTTTTTTTCTTTTTTTTCTCTTTTTCGGCAATGTACATTTTAAATTACACGCATCAAATTACAAGGAGATTCTTCACAAGGAAATAATCAATCTCTTTTCTTCCTCTTCTTCTTCTTCTTCTTCTTCTTCTTATTCTTTTTTTTTCTTCATTTTCTCTCTTTCTTTCTCTCTATCTCTCTCACTCTCTCGCTCTCTCGCTCTCTTCGTCATCGTGTGGGCGTGGAAAAAACAGTGGCCTCTGAATCAGCATTTGCAAAAAGGGAGGGAGTGAGATTTATAATCTGTCAAACTTAATCGGGACTCGACACACGCGAAACCGAAAGGATTTTTCTTTTTTCTTTTTCTTTTCCACTGGGAAGGATTATGTGCAACCAATCATCTCTCTCTCTCTCTCTCTCTCTCTCTCTCTCTCTTCCGCATCTTTCTCCACTTGATTTCCCCTTCCGGTTCCACGTTCGTGTTCAATGGCATCATACACTTCTCTCTCTCTCTTTATAATCCTCTTTTGGCAGCCCTCTCTCATTCACTCTTCTCTTTCTCACTTTGTACGTCTTTTGGATAAAGTCGCGTATTTTGTCGATGCACAAGTGGCGCGATTCGGTTAAATTCTTCTTCTTCTTCTTCTTTCTCTTATTATTTTCATTTATTTATTTATTTATTTATTTTTTTTCAGTTTAACATGCAACCCTTTCTTCCCTCGCACTCTGTCTACCATTCTCGGTGCGCTCGCAACGCTATACTTGCACGTCTTTCGCTCTCTCGTTCTCTTTCGTTCCGCTCCCCCATTCACACCCCTCTTTCCACGTCTCTGCGCCTGAAAATAACCCGGGCTGGAAAACGAGAAAAAACGCGCGCGGCTCCGCGGGCACGATCACCGAGAATCCTCCTTTACTAAAATTTCCTACTACTACACAACCGACGATGGACGATAAAAAGCACACAGTGTTTCCAATAATTTAATAATAACTTGAGGTATTAAGGTATTATTCGTAGTTTCCGAAAAATTCGTCCTCCCTATAATGTATATAATTTCGAGAAGAATCACCCTCATTAGACGTACCCGCGATTCTCGCGACTGAAAACTCGACGAATATCGTATAATATCGTAAAGTCGAACCTAGTGTTTCAACGTGTAAGGTAAGATAAGGTAAGGTAAGGTAAGGTAAGATAAGGTTAGGATGCGAATATTTTTCAGTTTGTTAAACTTCTCGAGAGTTGCTTTCAGAGAATTATTCTTTCCTCTTCCATTTAAATGATCTCAAGAGAACAACTCTCGAGAAATTTACAACGACAAATTCGTATTCCTAGATATCGAGCCGTGGCGCGATTTCGGCTCGATGGACAACAGGATCGACGAAGAGAAAAAAAAAAAGAAAAGAAAAGAAAAGAAAAAAAAAAAGAAAAATCATATTCTATTCCCTGCTCGATGGACTCTCATCGATCTCGTCGAAGAAGAAATGACGAGTTTGAAATTGGCGCGGTTGGGAACAAAGCGCTAAGAAAACAAAAGTCCCTAGAAATCTACGATAGCGTGTAAGTATACATGTATGTACTCTCGAACTCGCCAATTATCATATCGACCTCCTTGGAGAAAATGTTAATACATATTTGAGAATGTAACCTAAAGAGTGACGTATTTTCCGTACGAGCGAAAGATAATTCGTTAAAAAAAAAAGAAAAATCTGATCAACAAAAGAGACATGGATCCACGAACGATTGGAACATGATCGTTGAAAAGAAAAATCCCTTCTTCTCGTTATAAATCGTTCGAGAGTTTTTCGACGCTTGGGAGGGCGTCGATTCCCTCTTATCATCGATCACAAAAAAATTATCACCATTCCGCCATATCTTCCGTGCGACTCGATCTTTCTCGTCAACCGATCCCTTGAATTCGTTAACATAAAAACAATATATATATTTATCGATGGATCAGGATAAAAAAAAATAAAAAGAATCCTCATAAACCATTGATTATTGAACCGAGCTGTTAATCTATTCGTATACAAGCATCGATTAAACAAGGAGGGTAAAATGTAAGAATTGAAAGGGATAAAAATAATAAGGAAGAAAAGGATAAATGATCGCACGGAAGAACTCTCGACTCGAATGGATAGGAAAATGAAATAAAAAAATAAACTAACGAGCTGGATGTACTCGATAAAACGATTAAACGAGAAGGCGCTATAGTAAGAAAAGATTGGATTACTGAAAGAACATCGACTTGTGTGTCGACCATCTGTGTGTCGTGTATATGTATATACGATCCAATGTCTACCTGCTGTCCGTCCCTGTGTGTTCGTGCGCGCGCGTATTCGTTATTACAGTGTGTCAATTTATGTATATGTGTCACAAACGTAAAAAAAAAAAAAAAAAAAAAAAAAAAAAAAAAGGAAAAAAAAAAGATTACACAATGAAAGATCGCGTGGCAATTTCCATCTATCAGACACGCACGATATTCCCCCGTGAATATATATTTCTCTTCGTAATTTCAATTCAAATATTTTGCTTTTAGAATTTATCTTATTTTTTTTCTTTTTTCTTTTTTCATCGATCTTTCCTTTCAGCCAAACATCATGGACGATTTTTACCGACGATCCGGATAAGGTACTCTTATTGTCTCTCGTACTTTGTATATCGTTTTCTGTGCTGTGCCCTCTCGTTCGAAAGTGACACGGAAGAAAAGGGGCGAAAGGATTATCGCGCGTGTCCGACGAATCGCCGCTCGATCGTTCGACTCGTCTCGCCTCTTCTTCCCTATGTAAAAAACTTGTACATGGAAGTTTTAAATCGCTAAACAGATACAAGTTGTTTTATTCCTAAGGTGAGCCGTACGTGAGCTCGTATTATCGATCGATACTTCGTACAGCGGTATTTCATTTCTCTATACATTAATATGTGAATTCTGTTAATTTTAATGTCGTTTATATATATATATATATGTGTGTATATATATATGTGTCATCGTATATATACCTATAGTTGTCTAGCACAGCTGTAAAGAGAATCTTACACACTAAGAGACAAAAAAAACCGATTCTTAAACGTAGATTCATATAATATAATATTTTCATATTTATTTTCATATATAATATATTTATATATTTATATACTTCAATCTTCTTATTAGATCATTTTAAATCGCGTGAATGTCCGCGTGAAAAAGAACGCCTCGAAGAACAACCGATATATAAATTGCAGGATAAAATTTTCTTTTTTTTTTTCTTCTTCTTCTTTCTCTTCTTTTTCTTTTTCTTCTTCAGATCTCTTTCTCACACCACCTCTTTCTCTCTTCCTCCTCTATTCCTCCTCCGTCGAGCGTTCGCAAGTACGATACGGTAGCCTATCACTAGAACACGATTCTCGACCCCGTTCGACGACCACGTTTTCTTCTTCCCTTTCGTTTCTCCTTTATTTTTCTTCTCCCTTTATTATCCCTTTCCTTCGGTTTTGACAAAAAAAAATCAACAATTTACTGCCGTTCGAAAGAAAGAAAGGAAGGAAGGAAGGAAGAATCCGCGGCGACGAGCGTCGAGAGATAACCGAGTTAGAGCCGAGTCTCTAAAATATTCAACGAAATTCAAGGATATTCTCTTTGGGCGTCGAGCAAATTGGCCGACGTGCGAAACGAAGGAAAGTTTCCCTTTAACTAGAAAATCTGAAAAACCTTTGTTTTCCAATAAAACTTATATATTTATCGATGATTTCAAAACCTCTCACCTTCGTCACTTCACTATCAACCTCCTCCTTCTCCTCCTCCTCCTCCTCCATAATGACTATATTCTAAACTCTATTCATAGTTCAACCACTCATTAACCTCTCTTTCCTCGTTTAATATAGCCATCCTCGAGACCCCCCCACAAGAAAAAATGTCTTCCTTTCGCGCTTATTACGTTTCTAATCTTTTTCTTTCGTTTCTCGTGTACCATCCCCTTATATAACCGCATATACAACACCCCTTACACCCCATTCCCTCAACATGCCATATATAGATGCGCTATTCGATTATTAATTATCGTTAGAAGAATCCACGGACACGATTACAATCGACGAGAGTGAAGTAGTTTTCGAACACGAATCTCGAAATCTCGTTCCCTTTCCTCCTCCCCGGAGGACTCGGGAAACAAAACACCTTCGATCTCGATAATACGAAACGCGTGTTCACCCTTTCGTCTCCTTATTAAAAAACACCGACCTATAGAAAAATCATCCGCTCCGGATCGACCGCGTTGGCGACGAGAAACGGATCGCGGGGGAGGATTCGAAAAAAGAAAAGAAAAACGATACGCTTCAGAGGCGTATTTTCACGCGTGTCCTCTCCCTCTCGAACAATTATTGCGATGGTCGCGAGAAGGATAAAGTTCTCGTGCCGAAAAAAGAGTAAACGAAAATACTCCTCTCCTCTCGTGGAGTCGCGTGGATCGAGGTAGATTCATCAACAGAGGGATTAAATTGCAGCTTCGTCGAGGAGAGAGAACACATTTGGGATCGTCTCCTCCCTACCTGAAACCGCCCCCCGTTCCTCGAAAACAAGCGTCACGGAGCGCGGAAAAGGTTTGAAAAATCGTTGCAGCGATTACTTTTTACTTTTACTTTCGGATAAAGAATAAAGAATAAAGAAAAAAGAAAAAAAAAAGAAAAAAAAAAAGAAAGCCTTAAAGGTTTATTAATTAGGTTTAGCCTTAAGCAACTACTAAGAGCTAGTGCGCCGTTTATGCGTCGAGACGCACCCACTTTTAGAGAAAAACTAAAAAGCGCTCTCGTACACTACCCTTCCATCGCCCCTCTCGGATCCATTGGAGGACGTTTATCTCCTCTGGATATTATACGCTTCTTCGATGCAAATTTCCCTTAAAACGATCCTAGGATTATAGGTACGCCGACGCGTCGACGAAACTGACTAATCGTTTTTTTTTTTTTTTTTTTTTTTTTTCTTTTCTTTTTTTCTCTCTTTACAAATCGAATTTTTCAGGTGCCTCGAAGGTGTCGCGCGGCTCCCCTTTGACGATCGATCGCCGCGTTTTGGGGGTAGTAGTGAGAGACGCGATCTACACCCGGCCTTTAAGCTGGAATTTTCGCGTGTTTAATATTCAAATGTTGCGCAGCTGGTATTATTATACGCTTCGCGTGTAAGTAATTTCGGATACGCTGTCCAAGCTAAGATCGATTTCATCCTAGGTTCGTAATATTATTCGCGCGTCTCTACAAAAATTCCCCTCCCTCTTATTCCAAGAAATTGCAATTTTTTGTTTGCAATCGAAAAACGCATTTCAAACCGGGTCAAACTATAACTTTTCGAAAATATCGCGAGACGACGATCGATCGATCGGGGAAAAAAAGGGGACGCGCGTCGCGATCGCGGATCGACTTCTCCAGCGAGAGGAACGCGCGATCGTCTGTCTCTCCCTCGTGTTCCTCTCTCTTTCTTTTTCTCTTTCTCTCTGTCTCTATCTCTATCTCTGCATCTCGAAACTAGGAACTGAAAGTGAGCCGATTAATTCGCATCGCATCGTGGGGCACCCAAAATTCTGTTCAACGACGCGAACCACGTAGCAAAAATTGAAAACGGTAGGGAGTACAGAAAGTAGTATAGGCGCGCTCGCGCGCTTCGTGGCGCGGCGTGGGAGGATTTATTTCTCTCTCTCTCTCTCTCTTTCTTTCTCTCAGTCACACAAACGCACACGCATACGCACACTCTCACTCTTTTTTTACTTTTTTTGTTTCCCCCCCTTTTTTCCATTCGTTTCGTCACACGAACGCGAACTCGTGTTAACTGAACCGGGAACGAATCGCACACGCGAGCAACGTTTCAATTATTTATCAATAATACGAGAAGAATCACCGGGCACGAAACAACTAAATACGAAACGAATATATATATATATTTATGTATTGTAATCGTTTATACATTGTAATAACCACCACAGATCTGCTTCGAGATTAATCCTAATTTCTAATAACGCGTCATCTTTCGCGACTATCGTGACGCGTGTGATCTTTTGATATTCAACCGGATGAAAAGCGTGGAAGCTAAGAAAATCGCGTGTCCCGTGTCCCAGAAGAAGTGAAATAATACGCGAAAAAACAACTCATAGACGATTACCTTTTCTTTTCTCTCTCTCTCTTTCTTTTCTTTCTTTTTTTTTTTTTTTTCTTTTACTTTATCCCGGTCTCCCTCTTCCATTCTCTCTATCTTTCTCTCCCCTATTTGGCACTCTGAGAAAAACTTAACGAGAGACGATCCCCCCTCCTCCTCCATTTCTTCTCTTCTTTTTTCTCTCTTTCTATATTGTTCTGTCTACATGTCTCTCTTTCTCTCTCTTTCAACTATTCGAACGCAAAAACGGTTTCTTCGCGACACGATCAAAAGAAAGTCTAAGGAACTGAACGAGAAAAGCGCGATGAAAAATCGGATGACGGTGATGATTATTAACGCACTTTTCGGCTCGTTTTTATTCGAGCTATTTAGAAAAAAAAAAAAAAAAAAAGATTTCACATAGGACATATAATAACGTATATGTGTGCCAAGAACGGGCCTTCCTACACGAATATCCTATTATTCCCTTCTTCTTCAATTTTTTCTTTTTTTTTCTTTCTTTTTTTTTTTTTATTTTTTTTTTTTACTTTTTTTCCTTTTTAATCTCCTTTTCTCTATGTCTCTCGTTCTTTCTCTCGCACACACGCACACATACACATACGTACAACTCTTCGACAATTTATTCACCCTCCCTTTCTCTCCCTTTTGGCTCACATTCACGCCGCTCACGCCTCACTCTCGCTAATATTCTTCGTAGATTAAATCGTCGTATAGCGTGCGCTCGGTTGTGAAAATGAACCCCCTTGCCCGCCGTGACACCCTCGACGAACAAACGAAGAAAAGAAACAAAATCACGTGAAATAGACAAAAAAACAACCTTTTTCTTCGTCTCCTTCTTCTTTTTCTTCTTCTTTCTCTTCTTCTTCTCTCGATTCATTCTCAAGAAGAGGACATTGCACGAGAGGTATCGGGCAACAGGGTTCACGTTTGTCCTCGCTAAAGAACCTCTACACGTTATAGAAATCTCCTAAATATATATATATATATATACTTCCCGGCGTACAAATGGATTAAGTATACTTTTTTTTTTTTTTTAAATCGAAGTAACGTAAAGAAGGTACACGATCGACTATACTACCTTGGGAAAACGGTGGGCGGTCTTCTGTTTGTGGGACGGCCGCTATTGATGGATAGCAACGACCAGCATCGCCAGAAAAAACGAAGATCTTTTTTTTTTCCTTTCTTTCTCTCTTTCTCTTCCTTTTCTTTCTTCTCTCGCGATATCCATTCCCATATTCTCCATCTCCCTTACGAGAAGAACGTCACGATCCGTGCTTTCTCTCTCGCTCTTCCGCCACTCTTTCACCATCTTTTTTAAAAGAACCCTGCGGTTCCTTCCGCTATCCACTACTCCCTTTATTCCTCTCCGGCTTAATTACGTATTTACACTGGCTTCTTCGGACGCCCGTGGCTTTCGACCAACCCTCGAGTACACTTCCAACTTGGAACACGCCGTTGCTGCGAAATTGAAACGAAAATGGGGTGGAAAAAGGGATCTGGGATCGAGGAAAGTAAATCGAGGATTTGTTTTTCCCGTTTTCGCGTGGTAAACCGAATGTCCTCTGTTTCAAAAAGAGAAAAAAAAGAGGGGGGGATAGATGGATTTCAGGGATAGAGGAATAAGGATTTTGAGGGTAAAACTATCGAGAATTTATCTGGTTATTTTTCACTGATGGACACTGTGCCGAAAATTGTTCATGAAAATTAGTTTTTCAGATAATTATTCACGGAACACAGTGTCTGCCCGTGAAAAATATATATATATATATTTCCAAAGGAGAATTTTATTCGAGAGTTTTATTCTCAAAATATAAGGGGGATTGATCTCGAGGGTGGAAGATCGCTGGGCGTCCTGCCGATCAACGTGAAACTCATTCGAATGAGTTGTAGATCCTTAAACAAAATCAACATGGCCGCCGTAAACGTATAAACTAATAAAATGTAAAAAAAACAACGTTCGATTATCTAAGTAACAAACGATAGTTCTCATATCTTTTCTTCCCCCCTTTTCGTACGAAATCGCCTTTTATCATTTTTTTTTCTTATTTTTCTCTTTTTTTTTTCTTTTTTTCTTCTTTTTATCTTCCTTAACACAATACCTACTTAATATACAGGGAAGTTTGACCATTATTACTTTTTTTTTTTTTGTTTATTTTTATAATTCTGCGTATCTCGATTCGTATTTATCCACGATTCGTCATCTTTCTTTTATCCCTTCGATTAACGCAATTCGACTATATAGAAAATGCGAGGGACGATAAATTTTTCGGATTACACGCGAATCGACCACGTATCGACGTATTTTCCTCGATGATTTTTCTTTCCTTCCTTTTCATTTTTATGAACCTAATTTCTCAAATATTTCTCTTAACCTCTAGAACGACTAAACATCCCTTTTTATCATTTTTTATTACGCCATCCCTTCTCACATTTAAATCACATAAGAAACGAACAAAATGAAAAAAACAAAAGAAACGAACAAAATGAAAAAAATAAAAGATACGAAAGAACTAGTTCTTCGTTGCTAATTTAAACAAAAAATAAAAGAAAAAAACGTAAAAAAAAAAAAAAAAAAAAGAACATAAACACATTCTGTTCATTTTTATGAATAATACTGATGATAAATCCTTGGCTCGAATTCCCGCCAAGCGTTTAAATAAAAACTTCGTCGAAATCGATCGATACGTCGTCGAGATACGTGCCCAATATTATCCAAAACGTCGATCTATCGAACATACTCGATTCGTCCCTTGCATCGTATCAACATATATAAACCCTACTATCGAAAAAAAGAAAAATTTTAAAACGCTTTCTACGAGAGCTCGTCAGGCACTCGACACTCGACTCTTTTCCACTCCAAAATCTTGCGGATAATCGGCAAGATCCGGATAAAATCGGATGTAACACAGGGAAAAAAAGTTTTACTTGATTCGTTAATAAATTAAAAAATTATTCGTTCCGATATTCGTTGGAGGGGCTCTCGCTCTTATAATTCAAACTACAAAAGAAACGAAACATCAGAGAATCCATTTATTAAACGCACGATTTTCCCCAACAAACGTTTTCCCACTCCAAAATCGAAACGCGATCGAACTTAAAAGAAAAAGAAAAAAAAAAAAAAAGAAAAAAGAAAAAAAAAGAAAAAAGAAAAAAACGAAATTTTACCTAAATAAACGAAAAGAAAGAGGGGGAAAAAATGATTTCTCCGTAGAGTGGTGGAAAGCAAAGTATCGAGTACCCGCGATATATTTTTCACGCTTCTTCTTCCGTTCCTTCCATATTCCTTCTCCTTACTTTTTTCTTCCCCTTTTTTTTCTTTCTTTCTTTTTCTTCTTCATCTCCATCCTCATCTCTTCTCGGTAATGATGTACATATGTGTGTGTGTGTGTGTGTGTGTGTGTGTGTGTGTGTGTGTGTGTTTATATATATATAATTATCGTATTAGAAGAAAGAATGAAAAAACGATGCGTTGGAAGGATCTAGAGCAAGGTCGCCCGGAGCAGGGAGATGAGTGGATCGAAGAAGAGGGGACACGGTTCAGTCGCGGTGATTCGATGACGTTGGTTAGCTAAGTTCCCTAATGGTTACGGCCACTGGCTGTAGAGCTGGAATTGGTCGCGGGTGAAGCAGACCGAGAGCGGTTTCACGAAATGGGCGTCGACGGCACGGCAATGCGGGCACGCGAACACGCGGCTATAGTCCGAGTAGAAGTTGAGCCGCTGGTGCGGGTAGATGAGCGGCTTCTGGCAGCTGTTGCACTGTAACAGACAAACCACGTTTTCTCACGATTAAGTTTCACGCAGTTTCACCATCGTATCCCATCTGTTTGGTAGTACGTTGGTTTGTTTGCTTGGTTGGATTGGTGTACAATCGATAATATCGAGTATAATACCGAATGACAGTCCTCTCGACAGGATGGAAAAAATGGAATTGGACGTAAATAATTTTTCTAAGAAAAGGGGGAGGGAGGAGGCAGGTCCTCGATCGATTTAAAAATCATAAAACGAGGGAGTTTACCTTGAGTCTCTCGGTGCAACAGGGCATAGCAGCGAAGATATCGTAGCTGTACATGGTGCCAAGGACCAAGCTAGATCCGTCCCAAGGTTGAGTACAGCAACGACAACGTACAGGCTGGCCGCCACTGCCCTCCAGGCAACTCATACAAACAGCGGACAAGAACTGCGTGCGACCTTCCACTTTAACCTGGAACAACGATCGAGCAAGAGTTCACACCCTCTTCGTCCTTTCGTTTCGAATCGAGTCGAATCGAAATTTTTCAAGTTACCTCTGCACAGGCGGACGAGTGCTGCCTCGGTGACAAGAAGAAAGTGCCGTCCACCAATGGATACCTGTCGAAAACGAGCATAGGCGCCCGACAAAGGACGCAGGACACTCTGGACCACTGAAGCGCCGCGAGAGTGGACAGGATGAAGCATCTGGTGTCGTCATTGCCGTGATTGCCCTCGTCTTCCATCTGCGATAAAGCACGATGAATATCGTCGGTGAGTCACGAGGCTTTGAAAAATCGTTGGATTCTAGAGAGGAGGAGCAGGTGAAGAAGAAAAAGAAGAAAAAGAAGGAAAGAGGCACACGGTCGATTAAATTCGTTGGAGGGGGAGAGGGGAGGTGGGAGGTATGGAATGAAGGCATAAAACGCGAGAAGGCACTCCCGATGAACCGAATAAAAAGCGTTTTCGTGCGCAATCTCGTTTCCGGTTCGCTCGACACCGACTCGGCATCGTCGTCGGGGATCGATAATACCGACGCGGAATTATACCATTTTCGCGACTCGTGCGAACGAAGATAACGGTTGGAACGGCGAGACAAAGAGCGAAATTCATTTGGATCCGGTGTAAAAGGAGGGAAGAGGTTTTTATTTATTACGAGAAGAGAATACTTGAAATTGTAAAACAATTTGTATATTTGCATATTATTATTTTACAATAAATAAGACAAAGTTTAAAGAAAAAAAAAGTCGTATGCAATGTCGTTCGTTCCTTAAGGATGAAAAACGAAACGTTCCCAAATTATCGAGGAGATAAGCCAAAATCCGGTTTCCACTCCTAGATTCCTACTACTCCCAAATTGAGATCACGCCGGATACATCGAAGAACCCTTATTAGATCTTTTGGATCCTTTATACGAGTCTGGAGCCAGCTCGACCAAGGATCACCACGTCCTTCGTCCGATCCCTTATTACACTCCGTGATCCTTATCTTCGAAAACTTGATTCCCATGAGCTTCTATTACAACTCCTTAGAAATTCTTGCGAAGTAAAGCTTATCTCCGTGTCGTCGCCCCTCCCTATGATCCATTTCCGATTAAAAATCTATTTGCACGCTCGCGAGCCTCGCGTGTACGATGTATTTTTGATCGCCTATACTCCGAGGGGCCAACCGAATTGCTCTACGAAGGGTAAGCGTAAAAGCTTTCTGCCCATCGTCCGAGGATAGCTCCTTCTACCGTCGACGCGATGACAAGAAGAGATTTCCCATCATGGCATAGGTAAAGAATAAACTTGTATCAATGTATTTTTGTATTTTTATATGTTGTTTTATGGTGTATGTATTTTATATGTAATATAAAATCTTTTTGACCACACATTAGGATTTATATATTCTATACAGAAATTATTTACTTAGAAATTTTATTAGAAATTATATATTTGTTTCCTTGTATAAGTTATACATATTTTATATATATTTTTGTATTTTTTTTTATAGGTGCAAGATTTACGACAGCTTAAAGGGGTAACTGTGTAAAAGGTAAGTATAAAACAGGTAAGTATATCAAATTTTTATAATTAGATGTAAGTAAAATGTTGAAAAAATGATTTGTTCCTGAAAATATGCTAGTTTAAACAGGTAAGTAATTAAAAGGTAAGTATAAGGTAAGTATAAAGGTAAGTATATTACATATTTCAGAAATTTTTTGAGCCACCTCTTCTAAGATTATGTTTTCCTAATAAAAAATCATAAAATTTGATCGCACGTAAAAATTTATCAAAAATTCTGTATCCAACAATTTTTGATCAAAATTTTGATTTTGTATTAGGAGAACATGATATGATAGGAGGTCGTTCGAGAAATTTTTCCTGGAATTTCGGCAGTTCTTGGAAATGACGTCAAATTCCTAAAATTTCTAAAATTCTTGGAAATGACGTCAAATTCCTGGAACTTCCGAAATTTCTGAACGAGCAAAATTTTTGGCCAAAAATTCGATTTTGTATTAGGAGAACATAACTTGATAGGAGGTCGTTCGAGAAATTTTTCCCGGAATTTTGACAGTTCTTGGAAATGACGTCAAATTCTTGGAACTTTCGAAATTTTTGAACGAACGAAATTTTTGGCCGAAAATTCGATTTTGTATTAGGAGAACATAAGTTGATAGGAGGTTGTTCGAGAAATTTTTCTCGGAATTTCGGCAGTTCTTGGAAATGACGTCAAATTCCTAGAATTTCTAAAATTCTTGGAAATGACGTCAAATTCCTGGAACTTTCGAAATTTCTGAACGAGCAAAATTTTTAGCCGAAAATTCGATTTTGTATTAGGAGAACATAAGTTGATAGGAGGTCGTTCGAGAAATTTTTCTCGGAATTTTGGCATTTCTTGGAAATGACGTCAAATTCCTGGAATTTTAGAAATTTCTGAACGAGCAAAATTTTTGGCCGAAAATTCGATTTTGTATTAGGAGAACATAAGTTGACAGGAGGTCGTTCGAGAAATTTTTCTCGGAATTTTGGCATTTCTTGGAAATGACGTCAAATTCTTGGAACTTTCGAAATTTTTGAACGAACGAAAATTTTGGCCGAAAATTCGATTTTGTATTAGGAGAACATAAGTTGATAGGAGGTCGTTCGAGAAATTTTTCTCGGAATTTTGGCATTTCTTGGAAATGACGTCAAATTCTTGGAACTTTCGAAATTTTTGAACGAACGAAAATTTTGGCCGAAAATTCGATTTTGTATTAGGAGAACATAAGTTGATAGGAGGTCGTTCGAGAAATTTTTCCCGGAATTTTGGCAGTTCTTGGAAATGACGTCAAATTCCTAGAATTTCTAAAATTCTTGGAAATGATGTCAAATTCCTAGAATTTCTAAAATTCTTGGAAATGACGTCAAATTCCTGGAACTTTAGAAATTTCTGAACGAGCAAAATTTTTAGCCGAAAATTCCATTTTGTATTAGGAGAACATAAGTTGATAGGAGGTCGTTCGAGAAATTTTTCCCGGAATTTTGGCATTTCTTGGAAATGACGTCAAATTCTTGGAACTTTCGAAATTTTTGAACGAACGAAAATTTTGGCCGAAAATTCGATTTTGTATTAGGAGAACATAAGTTGATAGGAGGTCGTTCGAGAAATTTTTCCAAGAATTTTGCCAGTTCTTGGAACTTTCAAAATTCTTAGACAAACGAAATTTTGGTCAAATTTCCCACTTTTTATTAGGAAAATATAATTGAATAAGAGGTGGCACGTTCTCGTGACTTTTTCTTTTTTAATTTTTATTAAATTTTATATACTTACCTATACTTACCTTAAGATACTTACCTTTTCCATACTTACCTTTAACGATTGCTATTTTTTATTTTATTTTACATTTTTTACACAGTTCTCTTAATTCTAAATGGTTTATGAATATGACAAAATATACAGGATGGATTTATTTTTATTATCCGTAATCTCTCGTTTATTTTTGATAATGTTAAAAAAATGTTTCAAATAAAAGTTAAACAGTTTCAAGGGAGGCATATTCCGATGTTATTAATTTTTTCTTAGATGGATGCGTAAACGAGTTGTGTTAAGATCAATGTTGTTTTTTTATAAAGAATTATATGTTGTTTAATGCATTAATCGATGCAGCTCGACATTCTCTATAAGAAAGTATTAAACCATACGAATGAACAATTATTAATTTAGAAGATAATTAAATATAATTAAATATCTTCTAAACTAATAGCTTTTCACTGTAAATAATCAATAGATTTTTATAGAGAATGACGTGCTGCATTTACCAATGTATCAAAAAACACATAACTCTACTTAAAAAAAAAAAACAACTCGAACTTTATACAACAACCCCTACACGTCCACGTACAAAAATATCAATAACATCGAAATACACTCTACTCGAAACGATTCAATTTTTATCTAAAACAATTTTCAATTTACTATTAAAAAAAACAAGCGAGAGATTCCAGATAATAAAATCACCTTCATCGATCTGTATATCTATAAATGAATATGAATGATTGCATACGTACAATCAACGCATCTGGAATATCGCGTGTCCACAACATCTGCGTCCATGCTAATACCTCTCTTTAAACCTCTTTGCCTTGGCCATATTTCTCGTCTCTCTAAGCTCGGCAAACGCGCGACTATATATCCATCCCTAGACCGCGAAACGGTTGATCGAGTGGTTGAAACATCCTCTCCTCAGAAAAGATGAGCAGAAAGAGCACAAAGATCTCGAAGAGGCAGCTGAAAAAGAGTGGAGATGCTCAGCTGTCCACCAAGCTTTAACTTACTCGACCAGGCAAAGAAAGACTCTCCCCTCTTTCTCTCTTTCTCTCTCTGTCTCTCTCTCTCTCTCTCGACATATCTCCATCAAGGCTGAAAGGACCGCACGAACGTCGCGAGTCTATCCACCTATCCATCCGTGGAACACAAACGCGCAGAGAAGGAGGAAGGAGATCTCAACAGGGTCTCGAATAAATAAATTGGATCGATCTTCTGGTAACTTTTCCATCCGTTCTAGGTGCAGCTGGAAACCGATCGTAGGTCGATCCATGGTAGAAGCACTTCAACTTTTTTTTACGAGTTCGATTAAAGGTTCGGAGAGAACGGATAGAAAAGCTGGGAAAAGGAAGGATGGGAGGGGGTTTGGTTGGTTGGTTGGTTGGTTGGTTGGGCTGGTTGGCTGGTCGGAGGAGAAGAGGCCAACATTGTGCCTCCGTCGGCGCGATTCTTTTTTACTACCCTCCCTTTCCCCCTTCCGGCGGAAAACGTTCGGTTGTTTGCCGAGAGACAATTTCCTGAGATACGTAATTAATGTCTATGGCCAGCCAAGGCTTTTAATCGAGCCGCCTCGGCATTCTATGATTCTCGAGAAAAGAAAAAAAAGGGGCGGGGGAGGGAGAGAATGTTCCCGCGACAAAGGAAGGCGAGGAACCGAAATTGCACCGAGGGTAAACGTCGTCCATGATGTGTTTTAATCTCAGATTCGATTCTCTTTTACGAGGATAATAAGAATATAAATAATAATCCGAGATGAATACATATATAAATATAATTTAAGGAGGAAACAAAGAGAAATTGCTTTCGTCAATTTTTCATTTCGATTCCAATCCTATATATATGTTCCTATTCGAACGCGAAATTAACATTATATCGAGAATATATCTGGGGAAAGAAAGGGAACGAACGATCGCTCGTGCAGCATCGTCGAATAAATATCCGACACAATGGAGGGAGGAGCAACGATTATTGAAAAATGATTTCAGACGGTGAATGAGTCGATTCGAAGTCGACGAGTCCGGAAGAGGTGGTCGAAGGTCGCCGCCCTTGGCGGATAATTTTGTCGCCGCGACTAAAAGGCTAAGTGAAAGTGAAAGAAAAAAGAGGGAGGAGAGAAAGAGAGAGAGAGAGAGAGAGAAAGAGAAAAGAAGGGTATAAATCGCGGCGTATCGTCTGAGGAGGGGGGTGGGGGAAGTAGATCGGCACGAAGGGGAGGATTACGATGCCGGCGACGAGGATTATCGGAATTCAATAATACAGGTACAAATAAATATAAAAATCGGCCCACACGCGTCTGCACAACCTGAAATAATAAAGTGGAGGAAACGAGAAGGTCGACGAACTCGTAAACGATCCATTCTCTTTCTCTAAATTTTATAAGGCAATAAAACGAAGAGAGAAGAGCGTTCGATGAATATTGTATCTTCTCTATGATCTACTATTTCACTCACAATAACAAGACAAATTTTCTCTTTTATCTCGATTTATCATTTCATTACCATTAGAACTTATTTTTGAAAAGGAAAGTCTCTTGAATCTGCATAAACTAAATTTTTATTTCAATTATTGCGACATGTCATTCGCATAAAACTAGCAACGAAGGATACTTTAAATTATATTATAAAAAAGAACTTTCCAAGAACTCACACTACCAACATTCCAACATTCCAACAATCCACACATCATATAGATATAAAAAAATTTCTCTTTCCACCTCGAGAAAGATTACAACGTTATTGAAAATACTGAGCGATTTTTCTTTTTCTTCTTTTTTTTTTTTTACGCCGATCGAGGAGGGCAATTTCGAAACGCGAAGCGAGAGGAAGCGAAGCGGGAAGGGACACGTAAAAAGAGAGAAGAGATCCGGAAAGAAAACGGTGGAGAGTAAAACTTACTGCCCGGGGATTTGTCAAGAAGACTGCTCTCTCTCCTGCAGGACGATCTTATTTAGACCTTAACGGCTCGGTCGAGCGGCCATAGGTCCCGGGACGATAAAGCTCGGTTATATAGACGAGCATAAAATTCGTTACGATCGGCCTCGGTTTGCTTCCGCTTTTGTCCGCTTACAGTGGCTCGCTTCGTAAACGAAAGAGTGCGGAGCAGAGAAGGAAGAGAGGAAAGATCGATCGAGATCTTAAATCCTCCCGTTTCTTTCGATTTACAAGTTGTTTACACGTAGTGGCGAGCTAGTTGTTTGGATTTAATCCATCGTAACTAGATGGTAAGAAAGTGGGACGGGATCAATGGGATGTATCTGCACAATGGCGTGCAAAAGCTCGGTGGAGCACAACTGTTAGAAATCTTTATCCAATGTAGGTAGAAGGATATTCCTCGACAGCATCCCAATCCTCTTTCATTATGCTTCCATCTCTCTGCTCTTAAGCTATGCAGAAGCAATTTCTCAAGTTCTCGAATCTTTCAAATATAAGATGTTTCTTACTCTTTATTATCTAAAGAATTTGTAAAAAAAAAAAAAAAATAGTGTCAGTTTCTTTCAATTCTATCCGATACAATTAAAAAATTGATCGATTTTCCTTTTTCTCCAACAATTGAAAAACGTCCACTTCTTTCAGTTCACAGAAATTTTCGACGCGATGACTCTCCTCTCTGGACGTGAGCGAAAGATAGGGAACGAGTGGGATAACAAACCGTTCCGGTGCAACGAGGTATACAAAACACAGCGGCGAGGCACAAAGAGAGCTTATTAAGAGAGTCGTCTTCCCCGTGATCGTCGCGAGAAAAATCCGGAGGACTTTATACCCTAGGCCGGCTCTCTCGTCCTCGTAAATACAGCAACGAACCGAGTGGGTGGATCGTTCCGTGAGCAGTTAACGCGTGTATCAAGGGTTCGCGAGCGACTAGCCGCGCAAAGATTTACGAGCGGGAGGGACAAAAGCACCACTGCGGAGGTTGGAAAAAGAAACGGGAAGAAAAGCAACTTGAAATTACGCTTTTAATTTATACATTTTTTTTAATTTGAAATTTGATAAAAAATTACACGCACGTCGATACACGTTGTAAAGTGGAAACGAAATAAAAGGAATTTTATAAAAGAAGAAACTATTATACTTCTCTCTCCCTTTGTTCCTTTTTATCGCCACGCTCGAAAACTTTTTCGTTTTCCCGGCTCGGATGGTGGAGAGAGAGATCCTTTATCCACTTGTCTGTATCAGCTACTGACTGACCTACTGTCTCTCCCACTTCCAAAAGGAAGAAAAGCTGTTTCTTCGCTCCCCGTCGTTTCGTGCCCTTTCACGCGTGAAAATAATCGATCCCGATTCTCTCTACAAAAGCGTTACAAGAGACGTACGACGTCCCCCTTGCCTTCCTTCCTCCCCCGTCCTTTCGACAGAAAGCTTAACGCGGCCGTTCACGACCGAGCGGAGGGCCCGGCCGCGACTTTCCTTCTCGAGGACAGATTGTAGCTTTAGGTCTGAATGGGCGACGAGTTGTCGCGTATTTCGTACCATTTACGATTTCCCTCGGGGGAGGAAGGAACTTACTCGAGTGTGGATCAAAAAATGGTAATGCCCATCCAACACGTGTCCTTCTTCTTCTCCTTCCCCTTACTCTGAACCGATGCAACGATATTGCGAGCCAATTCTCCATTATCGATTTCAATTTTCAACGAGTGATTTCTTAATTTTCAACAACTAAAAGCAACGATTCAAAATATAATTAATTCCTACACAGATGAAACTACTTTGCCTCAATATTATTTCCAAATATTCGAAACTAACTATTTCATATTTCTGATCCCGTGACCCCGTTCGAAATAATAGAACGGACCCTCCCCAACGACTCGATCTCCCATTTCTCCTCCACCTCGTTGCCAAGATATTAATGTTAATTAATATCTTGGCATTTCCACCCTATATACTCCCCCTATACGCTCGAGGGGATCCTTTATCCCGATGCAAGTGACCCACTGTCTCCTTCGAGGAGAATCGAACAAAGAAACCCACCCTCCCTTCCTGCCTCCTCTTCGCGATGCTCGTGTTGCTCGCGCGAGAATAATCGATGCTCCTCCTCTTTCTCTCTCTCTCTCACACATACACACACACACACACAACACGCGCACACAGAATTTCCACTCTTCCTTAGCCAAGTTTCGCCCCCTCGGTTGGAGTTGGAGAGATCGAAGGGAGACGCAGAGAGATCTCGTTGGGAGAGGGGAGAGGGGAGAGTGGAGAGAAGGGACAGATAAGTCGGGCGAGCAACGGGCGAAGGGACTTCTCCAAGTGAAATTGCGGCCCCTAATATTATTGACAAGCGATAGAGGAGAGAGAGACGACGTGTCGTTGGCTGCTCGAAATTTTATCGAGGGGGGATGGGAGGAGTGGAGAAGAGTAGGTTGGAAAACTATTCTTCCTGGCCGATAACGCGTCCAATACAGGGAGGAATTTTAAACGGGTCGAATAAGGGGTTCTTTGTTGCTCGATCAAATTCAATTCCGGGGATAGGTGGCGGTTGATGGACGTACACGGGAGAGAGAAAGAGAGAGACTCTTGTGTTTCTTGATATCTCAGATAATAGAAGGACTGAGCAACGTTGTGGAAACGTTTTCGAAGGAGGGTGAAACGATACCCGTTTTCCTTCTTGTTTGTTCCGATACAAGGATTGTTAATATTGTTATGCGTTTCGAGAGGAAACCAAATGGTGGTTGATAAAATTTGTCGATCGAGGCTTATTTGTTATTTATTAAATGTGAATATATATTTACTTTATTCTCGAGGGTGGTTCGACGAAGGTATCGACAAATTGGAGCACGGAAGAAATTAAATTCTTCTCTCTCTGGAGAAAAAGGCTTTTTCGAGGTTTATCGCGCGTCAAATGTGCTTTGAAAAATACGGGAAAGTGAATTAAAAACTGGAAAGAAAATCAGAAGATACGTCGAACCGCGCGATAAGCTTCGAACGATCTCGAACTCACCCCCACAGCGTAACCTTTGAGATCCTATCTTTCGATCCTTCATAATCACTTCTTCCACACTTCCAATTTCCAAATGGCATTAATGGGAAATCAGAAATGGGAAAATTGTAACTTGAATGATTCCTTCAATCTGATTCAATTTTCGACGATTAAAAAAAAAAAAAAAAAATTGTTTTAAATTCAAAAACGAAATTCAATTATCCCATATAACGATTCCTATATATAAACGATTCCTTCGTTATTTTATTTCACAGTGGATGGAAACTTTTCTCTGGAATTTCATCGAGTATCCTCTGTGTTTAAACTGGCGAGAGGCGTCGGTGGAATTAATTACGAGGCGATGCGACACGTGAACGATTCGAGATAAAGGAATGCATTTTTCATGCACGCGAAAAGGGTGGCCCCGGGGTATCGCGGGATACGATCGCGACGAAACACGCGACAAAGGGAAGGAGGAAGGAGGGGGGAAACAGGGCTGGCAACAGCCTTTATATACGCGCGAACCCTACGCGATATTCGAGGTGGATAACGGTGTCGTGTATGACTGGCGTCATTGAAACAGTCCCCTAGATACGCGTCGAGGATCATCGCCACTGCCACTCCAACGTTACATATGATAATTTATGCACTTTATCGATAAGAGCAAGGAGGATTTTATATATATATATATATATATTTGAATATGGTAGATCAAGAGATATATTATGACGTGCAACGGAGTTGTACGGAAATGGAAATGTGCTTTTTCAGAGCGAAATTTTATTCAAATTCGATAGAGCAGAAAGGTAAAACAGTCGATCGAAATTAGGGAGTAAGCACGGCTCTTTTTCGATTTTATTATTATCTCGATTCCCGGTTCACTGGTCTGCGTGAACACGGAAGCAGAGAGAGGGTCGGTTTCATTTGACGACAAAAGAGAAGCTTTGAAAAGCCGATGATACCCTCCTCCTCCTCCTCCTCCTCCCCTCGCCCACGCATTAATTGAAGAATCGAAATTAATCCGGCCTCCCATCCAACAAACCGTACCTTTTCTCCTTTCTCGAAAGAGAAAGAATCCCGCGTAATAAAAGGAATCCGTCCGGAAGGCGTCGAATTTCTTCCTTCTTTTCACTCGGTTTTATGGAAGAAAAAAATTTACTCTAAAAAAAAAAAGAAGAAACTACGATCGCTACGAAGACATTTTGATATGGAACGGTTTTCAACGGCGATACGTTGCAATGTTATGAATGGATCCGAATGATAGGAGGAGAAAAGTTAAACGAAGAAAAGGGGAAAAAAGAAAAAGCAGAAATAATCGAAGCGTGAAAATGAACGTTCCACGCAGATGTTCGCGGCCGGGTTATCGCGACCGATTCATCAAACGATGAAAATCATTTGTCTCGGCCAGCGGGGGACGCGTCGCGATAAATTGCAACAAAAAACAGAAGCGATACGGCCACTTGGTGCGCGTGGTGCAACGGTTTCGATCGGCTCGACAACCCTTGATTGATATATATCGCCGGTGAAAGCGGTTCGAGAAATTAAAAAACCGGTTGTTGCCTGTCCCCGTTTTTGGGGTGTGCGAGTTTCCACCCCATTGTGCCCCTTTTCGAGCCGTGGAAAGGGCGACTCGAATTCGTGGAGAATTTGGGAGGAGGGGAGGGAATCTCTATTCCGACCACGCTCGTCGCAATTAAATTCACAATTTCGAAAATTCTCCCCGAACGAAACTATAGTCCCCGTTTTGGCCAGATCAGATGGTCGTAAGACAGATCCAGCTAAATTTTGAGAAAAGGAAAAATTTTTAGGAGCGGAAGAAAGAACGGTAAGATGCGTGAGTGAGAAAGGAGAAGAAAGGGAGCAAGGACTGTGGAGAGAAGATTTTGTAATAAAAGGGAGCGCAAGGACGATGAAAAATAGTACAAGAGGATGGAACGGACGGCTAAGCCACATTTTGCGCTGAGGTTTCGGATCTTCTCAGGTTTCGACGGAGAGACACCTGGAACGTGTAAACCTGAATGTTCGACTGATTTTACAACCTTGCCGGTATAATGTATTATATCATGTACAAACAGGCTCGCACATGTAATTTATATATGTACATGATATTTTTCGTATGAAAGTCATGGTATCACGTAGCCATGATAAAGAAATTTATATATCCATCCTTTCCAATCCGCATTATCACGAATAAATAAAATCAATACAATGAATTCGATTGTTAATTTCGACAATTATAAACGTCGAAAAATCTATTATAATCCTGATCTAATACACTAACTTTACAATAACGCGTCCATCTTCGAATAAAACGAGGAAGAATTATTCGAGAGTTACAGCAATTAGCAGCAGCCTCGAAAGTATCGCATTTGATTACCTACGAGAAAGAAGCCACGTTTTGCCACACACGTGTACATCATACATCGCCTGCGTTCCGAGTCCTCTTCCTGCCGGCGAGGAACAGAGAACGAAGGGTTTCTCTTGTCCTTATAAATCAGCCACGCGTCGCCGAAGAGGTTAAGGATGGCCTCTTGCTCCGGCTGCGTTTGCGAAAAGGTCGAATACACGGAATGCGCTCCGCCCTTCGCTTACTCCGCGGCCTATCCTTGTTGCGAAGGGTTGGCCGTGGAAAGTAGGACCCCCCCCTCGTTAAATTTATCGCGCCACGTCGTCCACGGAGTTGTGCGTAGCTTCTTCTCGCTACGGGGAGTCCGCTTCCTTCCTTGCAAAGGATAACCGCCCTCGTGACGACTCCCCCCTCCCCCTAGTGAACGAACTGCGCTTCCTTCGTGCATCACTGCATCGAGTTGAAGAAATCCATCTTATTCGAGTGGTAACGCTATTCAGAGTTCGCGCAATCCAACTTCATTTTGAATGATATAACGAAATTGGAAAATATTCTTTCTCGTGTATATCATAAGAATAAATAAAGTTTTCATTTATTCCTCCATTTTTACTACTCGATTTTCTCGCTCGAAACATATTCTTCAACATATCCATCAAACGATTGAAATAAAGCACATCAGTGGTAAAGAAAAATTTGATTCGTAACATTCTTTTTCACCAAGTAAATTCACGACCAAGTGATAAAGGAATATCGGAATATTACATAGTCCCACAGGACTCGAAAGCAATCGTTCTAATTGCCGGGCACAGCACACCTCGAGCTACAAGGTTAATCATTCCCGACATGCACACGCTCCATAGAGTCAACAGGAGCTCCACAAGGTTTCAGCCACGAGAGCGGTTTCTTAAAAAGTATCGAGTTAACGAGTTCCGCAATTTTAACGATCCTCGATCACGAGCATAATTGGAGGATAAATTGGAGCATTACGCTATCTGTATATACACGCTCTGGCGCGAGAATCGATCTCTTAATTATCTCCTCGCACGCCATCCACGACCAGAGCGCCTCTTTTTCTTTTTACTTTTTCTTTTTTTTTTCTTTTTTGCTAATCACCGTTACCCTCAAACAAATGGACGAAGCAACCCCACACTCCAGATCCAGAGTAGGCAGGAATTATAGATCAGGGAGAGATTACAGTTCGGCAGGTTTGATCGGTGGACATTCCACGCGATCCTCGAAGGAAGGAAAATTATTAACCGAGGGGGTTGTCCGGTATCGAGGTATCGCGTGCCTCTCGATGATGCAAACAGGCGTGGAAACGTTGTTTAAATCCTCGTGCGCTCTAATTGCCCGTTTAAGATAAGACTTTCATCCACGCTATTAACGACGAGCTTAACGTCGATGTAACAAGCCCCTTCGATTTTCGATTTCTCCGATTAACGCCTCGCCGCATCTGAACCATCGAGATTCTGATACAAGTGAATGTTTTGGAGGATGATAGGCGAGGATAATTAATTAAATTCTTCTCACACTATTCACAATGGAGATTCGTTGAAAGGAGAAGAAAAATTTCTTCCCCGTTTTAAAATCGAGGGAGAATTGATTTTCGCGGCAGGATCTCCGGTTTTCTTGACAAATTTCCTAATTTCGGGGCGATTAATTATCAAAGAGAATGAGGAAGAGTAGGAAAGGTAGGCCGCGAACGAAAATAAACACGGAGACGGAGAGGAGGGAGAGAAAGAAAAAAAGGAATCGTTCCCCTGCCCCCTGTCTCGAGAACCCCTCGGCAATGGGTGGCAATAAATCCAAATTCAGGATTATTAATAATGCACACGGACGAATTGTTCGGGTGCCCCGTTTTCCTGGGCGTAAACCAGTTATTGCTCTTCTCCCCCCGCCCGTTCATTTCCTACGGGAGACGACGAACAAATCCGCGGCGTAACCAGGGGCTGTTAGCTTCTCTCCCCGTCTGTCAAATATCGCGGACGAGCATCCGCAGATTGAATAAATAAATTAACGGTAAGAAGGCGGTGGCGCGTTTTTCCAACAGAAAGGGGATTCCTCCTCCCTTTCGCCCCCTCCAATTTCCATAAAGTATTTCCACGCGTATATCTTCGCGAAATCAAATGATGTTAAATTTTGTCGAACGTGTATAAAAAAGAAAAAAATTATTACAAATTGGGCGATATCCGAAAACATCCAAATACTGCAAATACGTTTTCCCCTCGGAAGCAAGAAACGATAAAGTTTGTAAATTTGACAAAAGGACATAATCGCGATCCAAATTATCTATCCTCCTTCCCAAATATTTTAACCTCAAATATTTACCCGGCTAATACGTAACGGAGGGAGACGGATATGAAATCCGTCCCTGTACTAAAATTACACCACCAAAAACGTGTGTTCGGAAGTCCAAGAATCAAGAATGAAGACACGCGTAACCGGAAATCGATAAAAATCACTCTCCGATTCGCGATCAGAGTACGAATAATTGACAAGATCCGCGTTATATCCACGGAAACTACGCGTAATTGGATTCTCAACGGACTCAGAGAATTTCAACGAGAGAGAATGCAATGGAGGGGGGCTGTTATCTGCTTAAGAAAGCGGCGCGTTCGAGTCGCGCGAGAGTTCATCTCCTTAAAGCCGTGCGGAATTATACGAGAAAAAGGAAGGCGGGAGGAGTGAGGGGGGGCGTTGAGACGGCTTTCCACGGTCGCAGCCACCATGAAAATCCGGTAATGACGCGAAAACGGGCGGATTTGCGCGGAAAATTCGCTGCGCCTTTTGGAACGGGTTTAAGACCGCCGCCACTCCCGAGGGCGAGGGATAAGAAGCTTTGCCACACTTGATATTTTATTAATTATGACCCCCCTCCCCTCTCCCTTCCTCTCGTTTTTCGGGGATGCCACTTTCCACTTTTCAAAAAAAAAAAAAACTGATCGAAGGGAGGAAAGAATCTAATTTTCTTTTTCGCGTTTCTGGTGAAATATCGGAATCTCTTTCCCTCTGGCGAGGCGGCCGATTAAACCGAGCGGCTCGAAAACTCGGCGGCATGCAAGAACGAATGGGATGTAAATTCCGTGGAGAGAATCGAAAGAGGAGCGCGGCGCTGCAGCTGCGCCAGCCGAGCAACTAAACTTTTAACCGAACGAGGGAACTTAATCTCGACTTGTCTTACCAGAAAACAAGAGAGAACCCGACAGCGGATACGTTTTAATACTTAATAAGACCCTCAGGTATCCGGGGGCTTTGGAGAGAGCTCCTCTTCCGATTGTACACAACGATGAAATTGCCTCCCCATTCTCCCTTCCACTTACAGATGTACCATTAACGCGTTACATCCAATCGGCTTTTTCTTCCTTCTTCGATTCTCTCGAAACGATGAAACGTTCGCGACAAATCTTTGGAAGTCTCGTTTCATTCGAATCGCGTCCCCTTGCAAAATTCGTGTACGCGCGTTTTTCAAAAAACTAGGGTGACAAAGGTTAACAACGCGCTACAACGCGTTGGAGAGGATCTTTGAAAGAGGAAGAGAAAAAAAGAAAAGGAAAAAGAAAAGAAAAGGAAGGAAGAAGGGGTGCTCGCCCCTTTCTGCGAAAGAGAATTCCAACTAAAGGACCAACCCCTTTTTACCTCCTTTCACCCCATTATATCCCGGGGAATGTAGGGTAACGAGATTCGCGTTCAGGTGGCCCAGACACAATAATTTCCTCGAGAGATCGGTTCCTGATTGCTGGGCGTGTCCCTGGGCGAAAAGGGACCCTTCTTCCCTCTCCTCGTCGATTCCACGATTTTCCATTCAACATAAAAGCGACGAGAGAGAGAGAGAGATCGAAATTATCTCTTCGTTCGTTTCGAAGAAACGAAGGCTCGACGAAGGCGTTTCCAACTCTCGTGTCTCGCTCGTAAAAAAAAAAAAAAGAGAGAAACGCTTCGTTACCTTACAAACGAGAATTTCGGATCACGTGGACGATTTAATCGCCCTCCTCGAATTAGATTCTCGAGAAAGTCTATCGGTTGGAAGATCGATCGGTACGGGTATTGAAAGGACAAATAAAACGGCGGATGGAAACGTTCGGATCTCCGGAATGGATAGATTGAAGGTGTTGTTGAATCAACAACGTCGTGGGGAGAGAAATCGGATGGCATTTAAAGGCTCGTCCGAATTCTGAATGTGCTCGTCGCGTATTTCAAGCGAGACGAATCCGCTTTTCGGATCGATTAGAAATTCTTTTATTCCAACTTTTATTCGAAGAAAAATCGTTCGAAACTGATATATGAACAGTGAGGACGAGATTCAATTATGATCCACAACCCGATTTCGACTCGATTCGACAAAATATAGGTCGTAATAGATCGATTCGAATCGAGGATCTATATTTATCGAAGGAGGCCACAGACACGATCCGACTCTTGCAGCACGCGATATCCATGTAACGTAATAAATTACGATACGACACGTAAACCCAAAGAGAGAGACAGACAGTGTGTCTAAAAGTCAAATGTGAAAATAAGCGAAAGGAAAGGTCTTCTTTACACGCTTCGATCGAATCGCACGGATATATTATAGAGAGGCGGTTATCAAGCTCGATAAGAAGTGGAGGGAAGGGGAACGCGCGAAAGAGGAGGAACGCGCTTAGTTACAAATATAGCCGGTGTGGCGACGGTGCGTGTACGCAAAACGGAGCGAAAGATATCTCGATCGGCTCGCGGCGAGGCTAATGCACTCTAATCTAACGCCTCTATAGATAGAGGAGACTTCTCTCAATGCCATTCACTGCACGTACACGCGTGCGCATGGGCTGCACGCAGAAAGCCACCGACCGATCCTCCTCCCCCTCCTCCTCCTCCTCCTCCTAGGCTTCTTCGTCCGCGACAGACGGAGAAGTTATTCGCCCGAGACGTGATCGAGCGTTTGCTCGAAAATCCCATCCCCGACTTCCTGTTTCGCGAGAGGAACGGCGAGAACTTGGCCGACTTCGCTCGTGCGTGGCGAGGAATCGAGGTGAAATCGCAGGTGTCGCGATTCTCTTCTCACCGGACAGAGAATAAATATATGTGGCGAAAAAAAAAAAAAAAGAAAAAAAAGAAGTCGCGCTTGTACTTTTAAAAGGAGAGGCGCAGATGTCGTCGTCTGCGGATTACCATTAAGATACATCCTCCTCGCGTTGTTCTCTCGCTTATTTATTCGCGCTTACATCGTCCTCCGCGCGGCGGATAAGTAAGAATTAAATATTCATTTGAGCGGAGAACATTCCGAGGCGAGAGGCGAGACGAGGAAGGAGAGATCGAGCATGATGGATTAAGAAGAAGAGGAGAAGAGGAGAAAGAAGAAGAGGAGGAGAAGGAGAAGGCACGTCGAAAGAGGGAAGAAAAATGGAATGAAAGAAGAAAGTCGACGGAGAGGGGAGGAGGGGGAAGATGGAGGATGACAGAAGGCATAGGGAGAAAGGACAGAAAGATTTGTCGCACTCAACCGGATTAAACGAAAGGTACTCCACGCGGCAAAGGAAGGGGAGGACCTCCGTCTCTTTTTTATACACCCTGCACAATCCCCCCACCCTCCTCTCTCCTTCTCTCCACGCCGTCGCCGTCTGTTTTCCTCCCGCGTCATCCGGGAAATAAGACGCGAAACAGTTCCTCGCGGCGGTGTGTCGTCGTGCATTATTCACAGCTAATCTGTACAAAGCCACGGCGAGCCGTCTTTTTCAGGTATTCGATTCGAGGCTTCGAAGGAGAGAAAGAGAGAGAGGGGGAAAGAGAAGCTTCCCTCCCGTCTTCCAAATTTTCTTCTCTCATTTTCCTTCAACGCGATCGAAAATTTCTGTAAAATTCTCTTTACGTTCTCTCTTGCTCGAAGGACATTATCGCGATTGAACGAGAATTCAACGAGGACAGAGGGCGAGTGAAATAATTCATACGCGTCGCGTAATGTGTCTCCCTCCCCTTCGTGTCATATCCTTTCGTCGAGCGTGGAAAAAAAAAAAGAAAATAAAAAAACAACGCCAGAGCGATAAAGCGCGCCGAACGAGCTCTCCACGATCCTTTCCTTTCTCCGCTCCTTTCTCTCCCTTCCTCCTCTCCCACCTCATTCCTCCAACACGAAATTGAGAAAAATAACGACCTTCGAAGGAAAACGGTCGGCGTTTCCTGCAACACGGCCCTGACAGCCGGTGCTCTCGCATTATTGCGCGCATAAAAGCCAATGTCGTACGTTTCCTCGCGAAATGGCGCTCTGCCGTCGTTTGTACCTTCTTTATCATCCCCGTACAACAACCAGCCCCGGCACGCGATCATCCCCCACCCCACCATATCTTGTTCGTGTTTTTGCAGCTGCTCGCACCTGCTCGCGAGCCAACCCTCTCTCTCTCGTTCTCACGAAGAGAAGGAGGAGGAGGAAGCAGGGTAAAACGAAGCGGGAGGAGAATACGAGTCGAGAGGGAAAAATACTGCGGTTCCGGCTGAAATTTGAATGCCACCGGCTAGACACGCCGTCTACGTCTGTCATTTGCAAGCCTCGGGGAATCGGAGACCGAGAAATTTGCCTCTGAAATCGTATCTCCGTTTCTTACTCCTCTTTGTCTACATAGCGGATGAACGCGAAAAAAAAGATTCGAGTGAAAAACAAATATCAACGTGTTAAACGCGTGTTTCCCTTCTTCAAACTCTTATTATACGATCATATCAAATATAAACATATATACTCTCCTTTGATGTGCATAAAAGTACAATATATAACCTCTCTTTCTTACCTCACTTCCCTATTTAATGGAAAAATTTAGAACGAGCGTAGAAAACCGTCGTCGAATCGAGAAAACGGGGTCTACACGTTTTCCATCACGGCTTTCCCTCGATTCTTCTATTATTATTCCGTGTCCTTAGACGCGTAGACCCCTATTCCACGCGAAATACGTAGCGCTTTCTTCGAGCCGCTTTAGAAAGATCGCGAGACAACGATCCTCGAGCGAACCAAATATTAATCGTCGCGACGTTCGCTCGGGGTGAAATCAAAAACGCGATAATTCACCGAGATTTTAGAGACAAACCGGAAAGAATATTATCGCCATTACTCGTCCGGCTTCGGATTTTGACCGATCGGATTATCGTGGTGGAAACGCGCTAAAATCCACGCATCGACAGCTATGCATCATTCGCGGACAACGTATACGGATAGGGCATAATTTTATACGACGGGGAAAAGCGCGTGTCGAGTGCGCGTGGGTGGGTGCAGCGCGTGCCCTCGCGAAATTGCGAATTCGCGGAGCCGTGACGACGGTCTCTCGGTAACCGAATCGGTCGCCTCGGGATCTATTATCCCTCAACTAGAGCTAGGGGGAGAGGCAGCCATTATGGTAATAAGCTCGAAGGAACCTCTTGTGTTTCTGCCACGATATTTATGTACGTCGCCTCCTCGCGTCGTTGTTCGTTGGTTGGAGAGGCATGGGAGAGGGGAGGAGGAGGAGAAGGAAACTTCCTATGACTCACTAGTAAGAGGTTTCTGGTTGATTGACGATGCTAAATTGTAGACAACGAGATTTATAATGTGCGGCGAGGAATGTTAATTCAATGGAGTATGCCAGATATGGTGTACGTATTAGAAATTCTTTAAGTATGGTTATCGATGGCCTCGTGTCTGTGTACACGTACATATATGTATCGATTAAGTTTTATTCAAACCTTCCCTTCTTGATAATAAAACGAGCGGATCGTAAAAAATGAATATTTCGATGGATCTCCGATAAAAGAATTGGTAAGATGTAATAAAAAATTATTCCAACTGCTCACGAATGTTTCGAATGATGGAACGACGTCTTGGGAGACTGTGAAGAAGATAAAGAAGCGGGCATCAATCGGTGTCACCCCGGCCCATCAATCGCTTACGATTGCTATAATTTACGACCTTTCTGCATCTTGCCGTTCGCGCATCTCTCCACCGAAGCAGAGAAAAAGTCGTCGAACATCTGTCGTCCGTCCATGTAGAAAACGGCGCTTGCAAATCATAATACGTTCGTGCTTGAATAACGACAATTAATGACGGACAGTAATTTGTCCGCGTGGAACGTAAACGGGCAGTTAAGTTTCTTTTCATACATCCATCCGATCTATCTAAAATAAATTTACATCAATAAAACGTCGTAAAACGTTTACAAACTTGCAGATGGTGCGTGTACGAGTCGAAAAGAAAAAAGCGTTTCGAAATTTATAAGCAAAGAGATGAGCAGAAATCTCGTAAAAATAACAACGTTCGTAACATCTCGATATAGCACCTATCTCAAACAAAGTCACGGTCGTAATCTTATTTCAGGTGGATTTTTACGTCGGTTAAACGCGTGTGAGCACTTAAGACGGCTATTTGGGACGAGGCACGGGGTAAAAGTCAACCTTGCCGCCCGTTTCCTCCCCAGGGGAGAGAGAAAGAGAGTTCTTTGGAGATCCTTGAGAATATTTTTACGGCGGGTTGTTCTAAAGATAGGCAGCCATCGCTCTTGTTTTCTCCGTGGGCTGCGGTTACACCGCCGATCTCTCCCGCCGTGGCCGACTCGATCAACGTGACGTCTCGCCACGAGCTGCACACCCTTTCCTTTTCTTTCCACGGATAAATTACACGATCCCGATTAAATCGATCAAACTCATTTCGATCGAGAAGTCTACGGCTAGTCTTTTCACCGCCAGAGGAAGAACGATTTTCAAACGGTAGACGATTTATTAATCGTCAACTCGTTCCTCTCTTCCGCCATATTGGAACGTTAAATTCTCCATTGAAATCGAATCGGAGAAGAAACTATTTTTAAAACGATTTTTAAATAAACAATCTCATTTATAATCCTTATTGAATTGAAATTAATTGCCACGATCCTCTTTTCGAAGATCTACAGATCGAACTACGAAGCTAACTAGAACTCGAAGATGATCGTCGATTTGCGGAAGAATCGTGGAAACCGAGTCATCGATCGAGAGAGGAAAAAAGGAAAAAATATGGCAAGCAAATATCTCGATTGCAACAACTACTTAAATAACAGGTATTGTATCGTGTGTGATTTACGGGGCACGGATGCAAGGTCTTCCCGCGAATCGAAGCTCCACCCCCGAGATTGTTGCCGCTTTACGACACACCTTCGCGGCCATGGATTGTTTATAACAGCCCTAAATCCAGGCACACCTCGAACCGTGTCCCGCGATATACGACGTATAAATACGTATACGGCGTATAAATACGCCGGGCAGAAAGATTCTGCGGCCATTTTTATCGTCGCCGAAGTCTGTATCGGCTTGACCAAGGTTTATTCCAAACTGCCCCGATCCATATTTATCGGCGAATGAGAATTTACGATCGCCAAGGATTATCTCGAACATTCGGCCGCGCAAAAGAAAGCCATCGTTGCGCGTGAAATTGCTGAAAAAGAAATCGACGATACGAAGATTGGAAGATACAAAACGAAACCATTAAAATACCTTTCGAAGTAAAAGTTTGCGAATTGAGAATTATTTTTCATTCGAGATTTTTCGTTCGAGAACAATAGAGATTGAAACAGATTTTGAACTCCTTTTGAAAAAAATTTTCGTTCCTATTCCAATAACGTGGAATGATCGAAAATCACCGATTGGAACAACTGTATTCACTCGATCAGCGAGTCTGTGATGTTTCGGAGGCGTGCTTACTTGCGGCGGAAGTTGGGACGGCGGCGCGCGAACTTTGAATTCCTTTGAAATTGTTCCCGACACCTCGCTATTGTAATATAGCCGAGAATGGGAGCGGGCTGCATTCCGTTCTTTCCTGTTCCATCCTATGCAAGTCGAAAACTTCGATATTAATTAAAAGTTGAGTCGAGTAGTGAGTCGAGGAGGGAAAGTTTCGATTGTTTCAGCGAGAACGGCGAGCAAGATCATTCGCCAGTCAAGCGCTTCGGCTGCTAAATTCCGACAGACGAGAGAAGCCCCCCTCCTCCTCCCCTCCTCTCTTCTTCACTTCTTTTCTCGTCTTTCGACGGCCTCGACGGTTCTCGAGGCTCGATCACTATTTAAAAGTTTCCCTCGATGGTGCTTGGCCACATTCCTACTACTTGCTTTCCCTCGATCACAGGAACGCGACATACAACGCGAGACAACTCGAAAAGGAGCTTGATTTCACCGCGTTCTCTGTCTAAATCAAAAGGTTTTTTTTTTTTTAATGGGATTCTTTGAATTGGAGAGCGAAGTCGATCAATTTCACGAATTTTTTACCCATCGCTTCCACGTAACTATTTTTGGAGAACGATATTTAAAGTGGATATTCTTTCCGGTTTTCTAATTTTTTTAGTCCAGTCGATCCTTTCTCATCATTTTCCCGTTTCGTAAGTCACGCTCGTTTTCTTTGGAAACGGAATCTCCGGATCTTCCATGGTTACACAAAAGGCGGGAAGAGGGTTCATAGTCATAACGTCGTCAAAAGTTCATAATAACGTGTTGGAGTTGTGGGTTAGGTTATTTTTAAACGGACGCGGAGGAAGGATCCGTTTGAGACTACGCCCCCCGGCGTTTCGTTTGAAGGAATCATCGGCCCATTAAAAATTTCACGGAACCGTCACGCTTTTAATCCCTCTTCCAATGAACAACCTCTGCCCCGAACGCAATTGAACTTGCCTATTATATCGGAACGAATTTTAAACTATCTCGTCTTTGAGACCTCCGATTCTTCCTCGGTTTTCAGGTTGATTCCCGTTTTGTATCATCGAACATCAAGAAATCGACATCAGCGTGATATCTTTAAAAGTTCTCGTGATTTCATCTCTAAATTTCACTACTCGTCCTCTTTTTCGACGGTCGTTATCTTGCACTTTCCACTTCGAAATTTCCAAAAGAAAAGGAAAAAAACGTTTCCAAGACTTTTCGAATCGACTCGCAAAAAATTTTAGCAATATAATTCAACAACCAAACGAAGGATTCATCGATTCCGCCGAGTGCGTAGGCGGCGTTGAATCACTTGTCCAACCACGCACGGCACGCATCGAGAGAGACTTTTCCTTTTTAAACGAGAAGGAAATTCGCGACAGCCACCGGTTGTCAATTATACATCCGCGCGCATTTACCATGCAAACGAGGGATGGGGTACGTGGACGACTGGATGAAAAGTTGAACAAGCGCGCCTTGTTCCCTCGCAACGAGCAACGATATCGGCGCAACGTTGTACAAGAAGGAGTGAAGCTACACCACCACCGGCGTGTCCACCGTCCTCCTCCTCCTCCTCCTCCTCCTCCTCCTTCTCTTCCTCTTCCCGTAATAGCCAAACGGCAGAAAAACCCATTGTTCTCGCAATAATTGGCCCCCAGTGAGTTATGACGCGGGAACGTCGTAAAGTCTGCGGCGAGCAGCCTTTAACGATTGTCCGCCTTTATGTACTTTATGTATTGCACCCCCTTGAAATGTCGCTGCTGGAAAGCTTATACGATCCACCGACCGGCGACAAAGTTTCCGTGTATCGTGTACCAACTATTCCAGAGAACCGCTCGAAGAGAATTGGATTTTTGTTATTTTTGTTAACGGTTAACACGTGTGATGGTTTTTTTTTTTTTTTTTTTGTAGTATAAATTCAATGGAAAGTTGAGAATTGGAAAGTAAGAAGATGGATGTAAGTTGGAGAGAATCGAAGTGAAAACGTTAAAATTTTTTTGGACATTATTTAGAAAAGTATATCTTGTCAAAGGATGAGCGATAATTATTGAGTTGAGTTAAATATTTGGTTGTTGTAAAATTAAATCGAGTTAATTTTTGATGATAGATTTATCCGTTGTGATTTTATCCGTTGAAGCATCATTGTGTAACAAATAATTTCTTCCTTTTATGATAAATTCCATTTTATTTATTTACTATCTTACACGATATATTTCCTGAATCGTGAAAAATAAATCTCTCGTTGTGCAAACTTACATATCGCTCGTTTCCCTTATAAGAAAATTTCCAAAATACGCCAAAACTGTAAAATTTACGTGAAAAGGGAAAAAAAGAACAATTCAATCAGAAACGAATTGCTTCGCGAAAATTCGAAAAGATTTATACCGCGATAATATATCTACGCAAACAATTTAAAATAATTTAACAAGTCGAAGGCACGTAGGAGGAGGGTAGAGGATAACCGCGAATATCGTTCACGGGTCATAAATCGCGCGGACAACGTTAAATTTCGCGTAATGGCTGTGAGCAAGGACACGGTTCGCGACGATCAGGGACAACAAGACAAACCGGACACGCGTAAAACCGGCCGTAACGATTACCAGCGGTCGGTATATATCTGCGGGCGGAAGTGGAGGTGCAATCTTGCAGCAGCTGCCCGATAAACCGAACCATCGCCACGGTTGACGAGCGTGGAAAAGGTGACGTTTCTACGCGGAAGCGCGAACGAACAGGGCACAGAAGGCATTGGCTTCGACCAATTTTTTTTTTTTTTTTTTTTTTCACTATTACTCCAACTGTTCACCCGATAAAAAGATAGAAATCTAGTTTTTCGTCGAGGAGAAAAAAAATCGCGTCCATTTATAGATGATAAAACAAGCGAGTATGATTTTCGATTAAATATATAATCGATAATTTGAGCGGCGAGATCGACTTATCGTTCGTCGATAAAACGTCGAAACTACGCGTTGAACGTTATATACGTTATAAAACGTCATCGAAGTTACTTAAGCTAAATTGTGAACGTTTATTCGTTCGTGTGAATAGAAATGCTAAGATTCGCAAAAAAAAAAAAAAAAGAAAAAAAAATTGAAAATCGTTTAACTAATCATATTTATCCGTTCGAATGGATTGATAAAAATCCAAATCCAAATTTACGAGCCATATATCTTCACGTAAGTATATCGTATACATTACACATCTTCAAGCTCACTACTTCACCACTACTTCTACTACTTCTTCTTGGCGCCACGAAGTCTTCTCCCTCCCCGCCTCTAAACAAAATAAAATAAAATACACCGGTATACAAGCTGATACACGATTCCAAGGCGGTTATCTCGGCTTTATCAGAAGCCTCGACCCGTTTACAGGAATCATCCTCCATCGGGACAGGATACAAGAGAGAGGGAAAGGTGGCTGAATAATAACAACTGCCAAGGACCGCCGCCACCGTCACACCTCCCGTTTCTCCTTTTTCCAACGGAAGCGAACACGACACCGGACGCTTGTTTCTCCTGCGAGTGGAACACGCGAGTGGAGAAGGATCGGGAGGGAGAGTTCGATCGGCATTGATTTCGCTCGCCTGCTCGTTTAATTGAACCACATACAGGAGACGCACACAGTGTTTATAAGAGAGAGAGAGAGAGAGAGAGAGAGAAGGGAGAGATGGCGATGAGTACCGGTTCTGAGCCACGTAGGCCCCGTTTTAATTTATTATCCGGCCCCGATCTCTCGGCTAATGGAATGCCCTGCGTGGCTCGCGGAAAAGCGCTCGGCATTTCTATATCCACCTCCGTACCCGACTTCCAACACGAACCTGCTGCTTTTTACGAGTCTACTACTAGCAGTCTCGACTTCATCTTGCTCCGATCGATCTCGATTCTCGTGTATTCTTTCTCTCTCTCTCTCTCTCTCGTTGTACGACATCGGTAAACGGCGATTTTAAACGGTTTCTGCGGTGATCGGTGGATACTCGAGATCTTTACACGAGAGTATTTACACGAAAGCTAATCTATGGATAATAATATTGGAAGAAGAAGAAGAAGAATCTCTTATTTTGCACGAATATCTCGGAAATTTCAATTTTTCTAGAAGATTTTAATTATTTCTCTGAAATTTCTCTTACACGATCGATCGATCGTCTTTCGAAATGGATTGAAGAGAATAAATGTGATACGATCCCGACGTAAATTCAATTTCAAATTCAATCTTTCTCTCCTCTTCGAAATTCTCGCGAAATCGCTCGTCCGTTCTTCGATCGGTGAATCGGATCGATCGCGAGACGGACACGTTTCGTCGGTGGATGAAACGCGGTGACGTCGTTCGAGGAATCGACGCGATTCTCCCTTAAAAGCCACCGCTCGAAGACGTTCCACGGAAAAAAGGAAACGCGGCCGCGTTCGCTGGTCAGCTTTTTCGTCCCCCTGCATCGTCCCCCGGAGAGCTAGAAACCTGAAGAACCAGGCGAAAAGCCGGGGATCGGAAATGGAGATCGTTGGAGGGGAAGAAAGAGAGACTTCTTGGCCTGGTAGTCTCTGGACAGGTCCTCTCTTTCCTCCTCCTCCTCCTCCTCCTCCTCCTCTACTTCTCCTTTCCCGCTCTTCTCGATAACCTTTTTCATCGTCACCAGAGATCCATCGTGGAACCAGATCCAGTTCCAGACCGATCTCTCGTTACCCGGTTGGGAAAAATCGGTCGTCGTCGTGCCTCTCGACCTCTCCGGGGCTCGGGGAGGAGGAGAGGGGGCTCGTTACGCACGTTGTCGACCAGTGATCGGCGATCGAAAACAAGGCGGCTGCTATAAACTCGGCGACTCGAATGCTCGTTGTCGAGCACTCGAAACACTTGTCAGTATCGTGGAAACCTTCGAACGGAATGGACACTGTCCAAGAAAATTGTTACTCTTTCTGAAGTAAAAGAAAAGAAGAATCTGCTTGGATGGATTTTTTTATCGCAATAACACTGTACGAATAAAATTTTTGAAACAGCAAAATGGATAATACGAAGATGAAGCCTTCATTTTGTTATATTCTGTTTATATATATATATATATCATGTTCGTTATGATCGTTTTTTGTGCTCGTCCATGTTTTCCTCGTTAATTAATTATTAATTATTATTTACTAACGTTAAACGTGATAATAACGAGACGTTTGTATCGATGACGCGTTTCGCATTTTTTTGTTATTCGTGTAAAGTAACGCAGAGATTGGAAAGCGATCGAGCCGATATAAAATCCACGGTCGAATGGAGATCTCTTCGGATCGTAGGCGCCGATCGCAACTTTTATAATTTCCATTTCCTGTTTACCACGCGTCCCTGACGATAATACACGCGGCGTAATTGTAACAAGGAATGTAACTCCACCCAATTTACAGGAATGCGTAACCGTGTCGAAGGAAACGTGATATCTCCAATCTCCGCTTTCAAGTATCGATTTTCGAATCGAAGATCGAACAATGTGTAACACTCTCCGACGATTTTTCTCAGAAAGAGAAAAGACTATTGCTACCTTTCATAATGTAGAACAATCAGAATTAATCAGTGAATACGATATATAATATCAACAATCTTCCTCTATAAAATCGAATCTACGAAATCTACGATTTTTCTCCTCTAAGAGCTTTAAAATTAAAAAACATGGAATAATTTTGTCGTGGAGTGTACGAGAAAGAAACCAGAGAGAAAGAGAGAGAGAGAGTTTCACACCTCTGATAATGGACACGGAAGCGTAGTATTTCAATTGGAAACGGTATACCCGGTAGCGTGTATAGAGAATTGGCAGATAGGGTCTGACCAGGTACGATCCGTTACTACTGGCAAATAGAATATTGACTAATTTGGCGGCGGTTAAGTGGAGATCTGAGATCTCGCGCGGAGCTGGTGGAGGCTGGTGGAGAGAGAACTCACGGTTTGCAGATTTATCTGACAACCTCGTTGCGGAGGCACGGTGTAGCCCGTAAATTATAGCTGGGCTTAAACCGTGGCTCGAGGAGTTAGATACTGGCCACGATCGCGTGACGAAGAAACCTCGAGGATAATAAATGCGGCTACGGACCCACGATTATTTTTTTTTTTTCTTTTTTTCTTTTTCCTTTAACCGCGCAGGTGTATAACGTTCGGCCAGACGAAAATTTTAATCCGCCTGTCCGTTTGCACGTTGCAAAATTTCATCGTATTTTTTTTTTCTTTTTCTTTTTTACGATCTGGCACATTTCCACGAGATTGCGCAATTCGATAACTTATTGTCAGATTAATTTAATTTCGTTATATAAAGCAGGGGTTGAAACGGTGTCGTTCAATTATTCGATTTACAAGAAAATATGTATTCTCCAAATGATATGTTTAACGAGAATTCGCGTTATAATTACGCTTCTAAGATAATTATCGTATAAAATCGCGCGTCCCTTTATCGCGACTGACCAAAGAAAATTTTCTAGAGCGAATTTACGAGTTTCCAGTGGGTGGATTGCCCGGCCAAATTACGAGCGATCGTAAAAAGTGGTAACGAGCGATCGTCCTTAACTCGATCGAATTAGCGGCTTGACGTTTATTATCCAGTATCCCCTTCGTACAGCAACATTTACACCGTTCTTAAATTAACCAATTCTCGCCGTGTCCCAACTAATTCCGCAATTTTAACATCAGGCTTTATCGGGATTTCACGTATCTCACGATATTTAGAATTCCCTTTGTATCCTCGGCCTCCTCCTCGGCCCTTCGAGGAGATCCTTCGAGTTTCCAATCTCCGACCGCCTCGAATTCGCAGACCCTCGGTTATCCTCGCCTCGCCTCGGTTATCCCCACTCGCCCAAAACCCTCGAGAGGATCTCACGAAATCTTCGGCTCCTTCTAATGGTACATCCCTCAACCCTCCTGACAACATTCCGCACCCCTTAACCCCGAACGAAGAATTCGAAGGCTACTACTACCTGTCTCGAGCAACCCATTTCGAACGAAACTCGAGGAAATCTACTATAATTGTTCACCTATATATTGTTCAACGGTCAAAGAAGAATTTTAAATTTTCCCACCCCCTTTGCGAACAAAATTCAAAACTGTTCCCCCGACGATTGTCGATGATGATCGTGAAAGAGAATAGAGAAAATTGTACAAGATCTAATCTGCTAAAATTATTTTCCACGGTGTATCGTCTTATCAACGGATAATGGAAGAAGCACAGAGCGGACAATAAAAAGAAAAAAAGCCTAATCTAATCTTCCAAAGATTATTTCTTTCTCTCAAAAGTTTACGCAACGATTACCTTTCCTTCGATCCTTCCCCAGTTAACCAGCCCCAAACAAAAGCCGAAACGGAACGATTACTTACTCCACGCGAACGTTCATCCAATGATTATCAACCACCGTGTGAAGAAGAAAAGACGGAGAAGACCGTCATCCCCGCGAAAGACAAAGCGAAAGAGGGCATCGAGAGAAAGAGATAGAGAGAAAGAGATAGAAAGAGAGGGAGAGAGAGAGAGAGAGGGCGAGACGCGGTTTGAAGTGGCACTCCCTGTCTGTCGACCCACGCCAGCTATCTTGCGGCCTGTCACACGATATTATTATGTGCACATGCCCATGTATCACGGACTACCTGACAGATCGGACTCGTATCTATACCAGGCGGCTAGGTGTGGTTATACTCGGTACTCTCCGCTCGTGTGCGTCTGCCCGCACGATAAAATAAACGAGCTTGTCTCTCTCTCCCTCCCCCTCTCCCTCCCTCTTTCGCACACCAGTCTCACCTATCACTTCTCTCACCTGACCGACCTGCCCCCTCCTCCTCCTCCTCCTCCTCCTCGATCGCGACCGATGCACACCAGTCGAGTTAACTTTTAAGGTCACAGACCTCCGAGAACCGTGTTCCACCTCCCGTGAACGGAGCGAAACGAGGGCGAGACCTCGACGAAGAAGAAGTCTACTAGCCAGAGAGAAAACTTCCCTCTCTCCTCTCTCTCTCTCTCTCTCTCTCTCTCGCGGCTTTCTTCGAACGAGCCGGCAGCAGAATATCGGTGTTCCCGATGCGTATTATCTCGAATTACGAGGCCCTGTTACCGATCCTCTTCTCTCATCGATCCGCCTTCTCTGGGATGGCGAGAGAATTCTGGGGGCCGAGAAACCGCGAGATCGGTTCCAGAACAGTGGAGGAGAGCTCGGTGGTGGGCGGGAGGAAATTCGGTGAAGCCACGGGTGGTTGAGAAAGTGGGTCTTCTCCTCTGTCTCTCTTCTTTTTTGGAGAATGATTGACGAGGGGAGGTTGGGAGAGGGAGAGAGATTTGGAAGAGGGATATTATATTGGCGAAAGTAGGGCATAGGACGAGGGGTGGAAGGGGGAGGGAAAAGAAAAAGGAGAGGATACGCGAGTGTCGATATTCAACGAGAGAGAGAGAGAGAGAGAGGTTAACGACCCGATGACGAGGGTCGTGGACTGATTAGTCACGTAGCCGGCGCCCACGTTGACTAGAAACGAGATACGCGGCGACGCGTTGAAGAACTGCCAGACACACTATGAAATCGTGCCTTCGTCTCTGACGATCCTTCGTCGATCGATTCGTAAATAAATATAAATTTAAGCGGAGCAAGCATTTCCAAGAGAAATTCCGCAAAGTTGATTTGCTTCGTTTCATGAAATGCGATCCACACAAATTTTCTAATAAATTTCTTCTTTTTCTTCGAGAAAGACGTATTATTTTCGAAATTCTTTTGTATCGATCAGAGAATATTTCTTACCTAGCACACATGCTAGATAAAATAAAAAATAGAAGAAAATGATTCCAAGTCTCTCTTCCTTGCCAGATTGCAGGTGCGTGCAACTTGGTTTCTTTGGCGAAGTGGTGATGTAACGATAATTGCATAAATCCTAGGGACGAAGTCGGGTCGCAGCTGCGCGAGATCGGCGTGCAATCATCGCGGCGAATCTCGTGACGGGCCTCCTTATAAATCACGGCTCGATTAAGAGGAGATTTCGCCTCGCAACACCCACCAGAGGAACGCGATACGCGGGGGCGCGCCTCCACCTTTCGGGGACACAATGTCTCGCCCTTGCACGAAATAACATTTTTCCTTGCATCTATCCCCCCTTCCCCCTCGCAATTGTTGCCAAGATTTTTGAATCCGGTCAACATTCGTTGTTGTACAGATCGGTTCAGAAGCGAAGATCAATTCTTTCGAAGAGTTGCATTGCTGCTAATTGTGAATAACGTCCATTTTGGAATTGGTACGTCTTCGTTACGTCTTTAATAATTGTTTAAACAGGATAATTAATTATCATTCGAAGAAATTTGTAATAATTCGTAATTTATGATCTTCGTTCTGCAATATTTATTATTAAAATTTGTTTCAAGATATCATATAATTTTCCTCTGGGACGTGAAAATAGATTGGGTCGTAAAGAGTACGATATTCTCAAATCGAGAGATTCTTGCATCGAATATTGCACGATATATATGTATGCTCGGAGATAATAAAGGATGAAGAGGAAAAAACAAAAAGTTTCGCAAAGGCCAGGAGAAACATTGGGAATCGTAATATGGTACAAGGACGACAACCACCCCCTGAGACTTGACCGGACACCGCGCTCGTCTCCGTCCTTTTTTCTCCTTGCTGCACAGCTTTCCTCGCTCTTCTACAATCCTCCACGTTCATATTGCACAACCAACAACCGGTCCCCGGTGCTGATTTCGCGGTGAAACCCGTCTCCCTCTCTCGTAATAGGGGACCGCACACACGTGAGAAGAGAATTTCGTGACTCGGGACAAAAAAGAGACGTTGATGAATCGTCGAAAGCTCGGTCATTTATTCCCCATTTATCTCTCGAAATCTCTGAAAAAAATATATTTCCAATATAAACGTAGCAAATATCGTCTTTTTTTTAATCGCGCAATCCAAAATTTCGAAACTCTTTTCTCTTCTTCTTTGTCTCGCAAACAAATTTTCTCGGTGAAATTCAAACTCTGCTCCATTAATAAAAAAAATCTCTTTCCACTACTAATTGGAATCCTAATTTCCCTCCCCTTCGATCCGAGTAACCAACGCGAGAATGCCACTCCGCTTATCCCACGAATTAACCGAACAACATCGCACACACCGCCGCCGCCTCTAATCGGATAAGAAGAGGCGCAGCAAGAGCACACGTGGGCCTCGTCGAACAGTCCTGTGACAGCACAAAGGGCCTTTCCAACCGGCCGTGGATGATTTACTCGCAACGGCTCGCCGCGTTCATACCCGTGAACCGAGTGTGCGCTAATAAAAGCCGACACCATCCCGATTCATCGAGCTGTCTTTGGAGCGCGGATCTCGTTTCGAGCGCGACAACCGCGGTGAGGACTTGCGACGATGGAAAAAGAGGAGGAAAGAAGAGGAGGAGGAGGAGGAGGAAGAGGAGGTGTTTCCTCTCCTCGCCCAGGAAGCGAGCGTAAATTCGCGTGTCGACGACGGGCGGTCGTATTATTTCCAGACCTTTTCTACTGCCGACATATAAATTTCGAGGGCGAAATTACGATTATAGGCTAATCCTCGGCCGATGGAGCTCTCAGAATCTATTGGACAAAAGCGTTCTTTCGCGCGATAAATTCGATATACACTCGGGGGAGGATCGAGCGGTGGAATAAAAATTTTTGACGGTGGTTGGCCAAGGAAAATTGCGCCAAGAAATAACGATGATGGCGTTTGGAAAGTGTTGTCGTTGTTCGGTGTAAAATTCGTTGCTTTTGATAAAATTTCTTTCGCGAGTAACACATCCGTAGCCTGTATTATATTTAACGATTTTGATAAAATAGAATAATATTTTTACCCGTTCAGTTGTCGACAATAATTAATCCTCCACGGAGATTCGGCTTACCTGAAACAGAAAATTGATGTCAACGTTAGAAACGTTAAACTTATTAATACCGATAAATACAAAGAATCAATCGATTCAATTCCACAGCGTTAATTCCAGGATGGCACACAACGACATAAAACGATATCCAGACAACAAGAGCCTATCATCCCCCGAATCGAAGCCACGACCGAAAGGCACGCGAGGCCCGCTCGATCCCAACTTCTCTCGCACCCTCTCGCACGGAGAGGAATTAAACAATCGAATCCTTCCTCTCGGCCCCCTTTCGAAATTCTCCCAAAACCACCCCTTTCGAGCCCTTTCGTCCAAATAGCGGACCAACTGCCAACACATTTACCCGCTCGTGCGTAAGGGAAATATCTTTCGACCGGAGGAGGCGTCTCGCTCGGCCTTGTTTTGCCCGCCCGCTTCCATCCCAAGAGGGATGGGGGAGAGGGGAGAGGCGTAATGAAAATGGCCCCTCGTAATTCGACGCGGACCCTGACCGCAAGACAGAGAGGAGCTTCGGCTCCTTATCTAAAAATGTCTCTCCGATATATATATATATATATATACACTGGGCCACCCTCTCATTATAGCTCGGTAATAATCCCTCCTCCACCCCAACCACCACCCCCATGGCTCGATACATCCCGCACGATCGTCATGCGCGCTTTATCAGATGGATATCCCTTTGTCCGCGTGTGTCCCGGAGTAAACCGGTCCGTTTTACTGCTCGACTCTGGATATTATTATTATTATTATTATTATTGTTATTATTATTATTGGCCTGTTTGCCACGAGTTTCGAGAGAATGCTCGCGTGTCCCCGAGCTTTTGGACTCGGCTCGGCTCGTCGGGTAATTTTCATCATCTCCGTGGATGATTTGGGAAGATGATGGATGGATGGATGTGGATGGACAGGTTTATCTTTAGGATGGAAAATTTTGTTCGCGATGGAGGCGAAGGGGCAGAGAGTCGACGGTTTGTATATTATCGATATCGAATGGGACGTTCCTTTGTTGTTGCGGTTGAGGATGAAACGAGTAATAAAAAAATCTCTGATCCATCCTGATCAATCCTCCTAGGATTAATTTTTTATTTGCCCTTAACGAGCTTCTGTTTTCAATTATTCCAAAATTTTATTGGAACAAAGGCGTATTCCAATAATTGGAGTTTGGATCGAATCCATTTCTTCTTCCCTTGAAGAGGAATGCGCGGAAGGATTTGGAAAAATTTTCGATCACAATTCGCCTCGTTATTACGTACAAAGAAGACGAATAATACTTAACGAAACGTAATCTAACGCGCGACTAAGTATAACCTCGTGTCCCAAGAATAAGCCCATCTGCGGCGGGACGAAGCAAGCTTTCATTACGGCCGTTGGTAATAACCAACGTGGCCCGTCTATGCTGGGACCAGGAGGAGGCCACGGACACGCGTGTACGTGTCCGGAAGATCGAACCGGTAGATAGGACGGCTGCCTCCTCCTCGGCGGATCGTGCGCGAATCGAGGGAAGGAAAGGGAAAAGAAGGGAGGACACGGGGGCAGCATACGTCCGTCGTTTCTCGTGTCGTTTATCACGGATCTCGGTTCCATGGCCAGGACCTCTGGAACAATGGCTGGATACACGCCTCTCCCTCCTCCTCCTCCTCCTCCTCTTGTAGCACGGCTCCGCCGATACGATCGTACAGGAATTAAGAGTCCACGCGTGAGTCCAGCTGCTGCACAAGTTCACCCACCGTGAGCCAACTTGACGAATTCGAAAGGTCGGATGAGGTAGCAGATTGTAGACGACTACGTCTTCTGTCTACGATTCTTCGAAAATTTCGTATCCCATCCCGTAGATTTTATACGAGTGTGCATATCGATTCAAAATATTGATTTCATAACGACAATTACGATAATATCTGAAATTCTTCTCGTTGTGTATATTCACATTGTGTTTCGTTGTGAAGGAGATGAAACGGACTGCAGTTCCTTTTAACCCTTTGCACTCCTGAACCAGCAACTCCAGACTCAAACCCGCGCATTCGGTGCGGGGTCATAAGATGATTACTCATAAGATACATATAAGATTATACATAACTTAGGAACCTATTTATAATATTTATAATATATAAATATTATAAAAAAATCGAACATGAATAAATATTGTCGCCGCACCAATCCCAGTGGTGACCGAGAGAGTTGAAAAGCAAAGGGTTAACTTTTTACATCGAGATAAAAGTAATTAAGAATACACATCTTAATCATTCGGATCGAGAAATCATTTGAATTGAACAAAAAGCGCGAAGCAAAAAGCAGGGCGAAACAATGCAACGACGACGCAACCGAGTCCATAAAGGGAGAAACGGAGAGCGGCCGCGATCCCGACACAAATCCTCGGCCCTTTATCACCGGAGTTGATCCAACGCCCCTCCCCCAAACGCGGGCCGGGAATGAATAGACTCCATTTCCCCGAAAACCTACACCAGCTTTGTCTCGTATCGCTAATCCTGGCGTCCCTAATTTTCCTTTACGACCGTTAACCACCTCGTCCCGCGCCCCCCGAATTCGGACGTGGAAAAGGTCGACACGTCGGAAGTCGACGCGTGGATGTCGTCCACCGGCTTAATTCCAACGCTCTTATCAGCGGCAACCTACGACCTCGAGGGGTGGGCGAGGAAGAAGATGCCTCGTGTGGAGGAGGATTGGATGGAGTGGAACCTTATCTACGTTGTAGTAGTTGGGAAGGATGGAGGTATATTGTATTAGCGCGTCGTTCACGCTACGCCTCTTGTTAACACCTGATGTTGTCGATATATATGGAGAGGAAAAGTAATTTCGATTATATTTGTAACGTACACGTTCCTATGTATTCATATTACGTTCTGATAGTTCTGAACATTTTTTATCAAAGGAGAGAAAGAATGTATAAATCGAATCATTTTTAGCGCGATAGAAAATGTTAGAACAATGATCCACGCGATGTAAGATTTCCTCGAACGGATTTAATAATACGTTAGAACAGAAAGAAAGTTGGAGGATATATCTTTCACGCGCGGAAAATTTATTCCAACTTATTTCTAGCCTGGCTGCTTCTTCTCGGCCAGACTCGAAACTCGAGTCGAAGGAATATTCTGGCACATCGTTCCACGCATCATCCAGCGGGAAAGCGTAAGCGTCGTCCCGGCCATTCAGGCGGCGAAGAGGTGCCAACGAAGTCGAAAAGCTTCGCTCTCTCTCTCTCTCTCTCTCTCTCTTTCTCTCCTCGTTTCGCCAAGTGAAGAAGGGGTTTGGAACGAACGAGGGATATATACGGAAGGGGAAGAGAGAATCGAGGAAGGAATTAGAGGGGGCACCGTGTAATCCCGCCGCTACCAGTAATTAGCGATATTTGCATATCTCTGCGAGAGTGTCCCGGAGTCGAAGGAGAAGCGAGGAAGAAGCGATTTACATGCGAATGGGCTTACTTCGAGCACCGCGAAACTGACGTTCCCGTAAATAAAAACTGTTTATGAACGATGCAGATGCCAGGGGGGGAAGGAGAAATGGTGGAAGGATCGTGAGTCGGTTGCCAAGCACCTCGGCAGTTGATCGAATAATATACCCTCCTATATTTTACACGCGGGATTAAATCTTTTCCACTTGGATATTTTCGCGATCGAAAAGTTTTTCAAATTAATGTAAAAGAAAGAAATTGTGTTAAACCATGCGTTTAAGCTTTTGCAATGAGCAGCTTAGAAAAATATATTCCATTTAAATATTTAAACCATCCAAAAGTTTATCCAAAAGTTTATCTCAAAGTGGAAAGGATTAATATGGAAATGTTGCCATTTTATAGAGCATTATTTTTTTTTTTTAAAATTTGCAATTCTTAATTTCTCCTATAGTTCCAAGTTAAGGATTTCCGTTCGAATTCTTACGCGTAACCAACGCGATTAGCAAGCGATACTTAGGCCTCTTAAAAGATAAAGGAAGGAGGACAGTAAAAGGTGGTATAGGTTAGGATAAATTCTCTATCGGGGAAAGTTTTCGACGATAGACGTCCCGTTTTGCATAATCGCGGCATAATTCGTCGAGTTTATCGTTGGTTCGTGTCCCTAATGTCTCGGAAAGTTCTTCGGCCCCCGTCCACCGTGGAGAGGAAGGGCGTCGACAATGCCTCGTTAGTGGCTAATGGCTCCGTGAAAGAACTAGGATTAAGAGTTGTAAACCACCTTGCAAATTACTCGCTTCCCTTCCCTTCTTTCCCCACCTTTCTCCACTCGACGAATCGAACGATATATATCCTGTGAAAGGATCATCAAAGACGCTACTACACCATTTCCCAACTGCCTAGTTTCTACTTTCTACTTTCCTCCAAAATCTTTGTTTATTAACGATTTCCTCCTTCTTTCTTTCTAGAAAAGATCGATAGCAGAATGTGAAGAAAAAAAAAACACGTGTATTAATTGCATTAAATATCGATCGTTTTACGATTTAAAAAAAAAAAAGGAAGAAACGAATTTAAATAATAAAAACAGAAACCATTTAGCAGCATTCAGAAACATCGAACGAGTTTTCGGATGGAAAATTTTCTCGTTACAGAGAAAAATATTATTGTTATTAAACTTTGAATCTTTGATTTGGAAATTTTAATTCTCTAATACACACACGTTTTATTTTATAGACCGACGTTCCTCGACTCTGTTTTTCTCGGCAACGAATTTCTCGGCCGATAATCCATATATAACCACCGCGATGGGGTGCGAAAGATAAATATTGGCAAATTATCCGAGTTCGATTTAACCGTGTTTTATAGGGCGGTGAACGAGGCTCGGTTAATTTTTGGAGGGAGAGAAGAAGAGTTGAAGGAACGCGGAGAGAGTCTGTAAAGTTTCCTGGAGCGACAAGGGGAGGGGAGGGGAGGGGGGCCGAGACCACTAAAATTTTACTGCCGAACACGCCCGCCCAATGAATTTGCATGGAAATTCGCAGTCGGCCCGGGACGTACCGCGTCGTGAGAATTAACTGAGTTACGTGTAATGAGCAGCGAAAGGTGGATCCAGAGAGGGAATTGGACGTTTTAAAAAGACCATTCGCGGCCATGATAATCGATCCGCCATGATAATTTTATCCTTTTCTTCTTTAAGATAAATAAAATTTCTGGAATCTAAAATTCTTCTGACTCGACGTAAAAAGAAAATAAATATTCGAAATATTCTTTCTCATTTTTACACCCACGAAAGATGGAAGGAAGAAAAACGCTCGAGACCATCATCGAGACCATTATTTCACGTAACATTCTCGCGAACGATCGCGAGAGAAATTGCGAACAAAATTGCGGTGGTGGAGATTCTGCGTTTGAAGGGTGTCCCTCGAAAGAAAGGGAAAACGAAGAGGAAAAAAGAAGAGGAGGAGAAAAGCTTTCGTCTCCAAAAAAGTGAGAGAAAGAGAGAAAGAGAGAGAAAGAGAGAGCTCGTTTAAATTATGAAATTACCAAGTCCGTGTAAAAGCCTCGTCCCGTAAGCTTCTTATAGGAGTTAACTAACCTCGTAAAATTAGCAGCTAGGTGTAAACTTCCTTCTCTCCGGGAAGAGCGCTCTTCCTCGTCCTAACCCTTTCCCGCTCTCTCTCTCTCTCTCTCTCTCGTCAAGTTCCGTCACCTCGTAAAACCCGATGTCGAGACAATGCCAAAACCTTAGCCTGAGAACCCGATGGAATACCCTCCTCCTCCCTCCATTTTCTCGACCCCTTTCCAAGCCAACATCCACCGTTGTCGAGGGCATGAACCCTTCCGCGAAACCTTAACGGAAGGTTCACCATCATCCTCCGAGAAACGCGTTGGGCGGTTACAACGTGGAACGTAAGAGAGAAATTTCGTGAAATTTCGCGAGGAACGATTGAAGTGGCATGTTGTATGGAGCACCCATCTCTCTCTCCCTCCCTGTCGGATAAGTAACGCGGATGTTCCAAGAGTTGGCAAGCAGAATTTCGATGCCTTCCTTCGTTTCCGGGAGGGGTTTATAAACGAAACCGAGTTGGAAACTCTCCAGGTATCCATCGGTGAATATTCGAGAAGCGGATTCTCCCCATCCTCCTATAGGAGAGGTTCATACAGACGACACGAATCGACGTAAATAAGGATTCCTGATGGAATTTTGACGGAGGCTACGTGTGTACGCACTAAGTTACGAAAACATCGAAAACACATTGCGAACGTGTGCTTTTCAATTTCGAAAATAAATTTCTTTCTTTCGTCATCAATTTTAATAATATCGCGTTCTTGATGTAATTCATACGTGTCATCGTTTTTCTCTCGTTTAATGAAATGTTTCGTAGCGTTTTACTTTCTCACTGCATCGTATCACGACGAAACGAAGAAAAATGCAAAACGGTCGTTAACAATTTATCATAATCGGATTTGACGATCGAAAAGATCGAAAAAAGGAAGACAAAACTCTTTCTCCGGGAAAAGCGTTTGAAACGCTAGAGTTAAGTATCGACGAGGACGGCCACGATATCGATTTCCAGAGAGACAGTCGCTCGCGCATCACCGCCACACCACCGCCATCACACTCTCGTGTCTCCGGAATTGGCTGCTCGAATACGTGACTCAATTTTACACGAGGATATCGGGGCTGATTTTCACCCTCGTCGCGCGACTCGCGAGACATGCATATTTAGAACAAATAGAACCCCCTTCCCCCTCCTTTTACATTTTCTTCCTTTTCAACGCATCTTCTCTCCTCCCTTCCTTCTTTTTTCTTTCTCCTTTTCTTTTATTCTCTCTTTCTCTCTCTCTCTCTCTCTCTTTCCCCCTGCTCTGCATTTAAACACGTAGTTTGCTTAATTTATGCGAGTCAACCCCGAAGGGTGGACGGAGGGTGAAGGGGTGGGTCGGCAAGGGCCATTCAGCCGAGCCAGGTATGAATAGCGCGGGCCAACCGTCGAAACTTTGTTCGTTAAAAGGAAGAAGGAGGGAAGATGAAGAAGAGGAGGAAGAGGAAGAAGAAGAAGAAGAAGAAGAAGAAGAAGAAGAAGAAGAAGGTCTTGGAAGCCGAGCCCGTTCCAGGGGAACCGGAAATTCGACGCGGGGGTAATTACGAATTCAACGTGCCGCACCGGCCTTTGTCGATGGATTGGAAAACTTCTCCACCCTCTCCCTCCCTCTCTCTCTCTCTCTCTCTAGGCGTCTCATTAAACCGGTTACCCCTATCCCAACCTTAAAGGCTTAAAGGTTTCGAGAGATCGCTACGAGAGATCGCTACCAGCTGTAACGAGACGTAGTATATATACACACCTACGAGATTTATCAAGGTATCCGAGGATCCTTCGAATCCCTGGAGAAGGGGAGAGGAGAGGAGAGTTCTCGTGAGATTCTCTCGATGATATTTCTCTCTCCCTCCTCCCCCAACGTCAACGATGAAACTTCGCCGGAGGGAAAGTACGTAGGAGAGTTTGAGAGAAGGATACACTGCAACGGTGAAAATAATAATTGCAACGTCGATTCGGCCGGGAGGAATATGAAAATCCATTTAGAGAGGGAGAGAGGAGGAGATATATTGTTGGCAGGAAATTGACTTGTCCGTGCGTTGGATCGAAACTAGGCTGCAACGTTTGCTCAGTCTTTCGTGGAAGAGAGGAAGGGAGAGAAGGGGGTGAAAGCACGAGCCGAGGAGGAGTAGGAGGAGGAGGCTAATGAAATTAATTGGCGGGAGAGGAGGCCGGCGTGTACTTCTTAAACGAGCAGCCCATCTGCATTTTAAATTTCGCGCCAGAAGAAAACGGACGGAGCCGCGTAGCGAATAATAAATATATCGACAACAGGGGAGGGTGGGGAAAAGGGTTGAGAAAGAGTTTCTCAGCGAGCGAGAAATAAAATTCAGCGGGAACGCACGGGCTTACGAACGATGGAGATTTACTGGAAAATTAAGAGGAGAAGAATATAAAATTAAAGGGGAACCGGGAAGAGACCTACCCACCCTCGGATAAGGGCTTGCCAAATAATAAAAAAAGAAAGAAAGAAAGAAAGAGGGTTGGACGAGGGAGACTCCCTGGATGGCTCTCAGTTTTCGCAATTATTTTCGATTAATTAATCCAGTGTTGCGTATCTCACAATTTTTAACGAGATATGAGTGGCAAACAATCGTGTTTTCAAAGCGAAAAGAGGCTGCCGCGAATTAATTCCATTGACATTAATACGTGCAGAAGGAAGACGAGGTATGCAACGATGGGATCGAGTATCTTCGCATATAGAATTTTGACTGGATTCGAACCTTTGAATATAATACTTGCGAAAATAGAGAGAAAATAGAAAATAGAAAATAGAAAATAGAAAAATAGAAAATAAAAATACGATCCAAATATACTTGGATCGAACAGATTCTCGATTATATATATATATATATATATACATTCGTGAATTAGAAGCCATTGTAACGATTCTAATTTCTAAAATTCGAATACCTTTCTCTCTTCGTACTTATAAACAGATATATTGAACTTAATTCCATCCCCAGACACGACGACAACGTCCGCGTGGAAGGTTAGGTCGGACGAGAAGAGGAGAGGGGAAAGAGGAAATTGCTGACCGCAAACGCGGTCGAGTTGCGTTCAATTCGAAACGTGTGGAGTGGAATGCGCGCAGTAGAATGGGAAAGGAGGTGGTCAGACGCGTCTGGTCGGAAGCTTGGGCAAAAATCGAGCCCGTCAAATCGAGCAAGAAAGAGAGAGAAAAAGAGAGAGAAGAGAGAGAGCCACACCCTGGTATTGTTAACGAGCGCGCACAATGTCACGTATAATGCACAATGAGCTGTTCCGAGCCGACGCATTAAACGCAACGCACAATGATGCGTGCGCGAGCCCCGGAACATCCGACCGAAAGAGGTAGGTGGAGGAACTCGCGAGAAAGCAGCCTCCGCTTCCTTTTTTTTTTTTTTTTTTTTTTTGTTCTTTTTTCCGTTTCAACTTTTTTTTTTTTTTTTTTTTTACAACCGAGTTATATTATCACGGTTTAGAACACGTCCGTGCGTAATTACGTGGTGTACAGGTATTGTTTTCATTCGAAGGTAAAACTTTTCCTCGATGGAAATTTAGAAAAGAAATTTAGAAATATAAAGACATGAGATTTCATAAGTTTTAATAATTTTTGATATCGATAATGTAATCTCAATTGAAATGCATTATTAATCGAATATACAAGCTTTATTCGAAATAATTATTGGGGGGGNTTCAACCTAACAACTAAAATAAAAAGAGAATAGTCGAGACAACTGTAAACGAAGGAATAACGAACCGATTCTAAAAACGGGATCGAGGAATAATCGAACGATCGCATGGTGGAAAGAAGCGATGGAAGAGGCGGACAAGGAAAAACGAACGAGGCATAGGAGGAAGAGAGGCGAGGCAAACGAGATTGACGCGTTTATCCCGGTGACAGTGTCGACGTCTCGTTACAATTTTATCGAAACAAAGCTGTCGCCGGTTGATATTCAATTTCCTGGCGGCGGAACAGGGTTCCCTACGTTGGAACAATTCCGCTCTGTGCTTGGACAGGACAGACGATGGAAGGAGAAGAGAGAGAGAGAGAGAGAGAGAGAGAGAAAGAGAAAGAGAGAGAAAGGAAGAGAGGAAAACGGAACCGCTTTCGTCGAATCGAGACGAGAGAACAGTTGGTAGCAAGCGAGTGAAAACGTGACAATATCTCCAGACGCCGACGCCGGTTTTCCTTGGCGACTGTTACATGGCGTCGAGAAACTAAACTCGATGATATTGTAAACGCGCGACGATACATATATATATATATATAAAATATCTGTCTCTGTCGTGGAAGTTGCTGTGACACGGCCGATAACGCGAGGAATGAGCAGAATGGGAGAAAGAATGAAGTTGGCGGAGTTCCCTCTTTCGAGGGTTGCTTCCCTCGTTCATTTCACTTGGTGATATTTGGAGGCTGGGATTGGAGGAAGATGAGTATTGCGGTAGTAAGATGATGATATGAAATAGAAGGAATGGGGAGGGGAGGTGGTGGAATATGATGGGTGGGGATGGAAACGAAGGGAGTGGAAGAATAAGTTGGTCGATCGAGGCTGATGTGAATAGCTCTCTAGTACAATAGAAAAATCGTAGATTTTCTGAATGTGCGCCGTTATTACGTTTATAGAGTTGAACTTGTTGGTATCCGTTATATTCCCCTATTCTAATTTTTCCTTCCTAATCAGAATTCTTCTTCAAGATCGAACTTTTTCTTTTTCTTTTTTTTTTTATGAAAAAGAACGCTGGTTTAAAAAAGTATTGGTGATTTTAGCTTTAACAGGACTCGATTTCCCTCGAATCGGTAATTAAATAAAAATATGGAGCACGCCCAACAGCTGGAACCGATTCTTCCGCCCCCTTCCCCCTGCCAGGGACACATCCTTTGGCCAAACAAAAGATTGGAGAAGAAATTACAGTGCGCGCCAACGAAACCTGGAATCACGCACATCCGCACGCATCTCTCCCCCTCGCCGTTAAATCGAGGGGCCCTTTTGTTCGCCTTTTGTTTCCTGGAGGAGGGGGGGGGCCCCTCGATGCCGATAGAAACGAGGAGGAATATCTCGGGAAGGCACGAAATGCAATGCGTTTTCGGCGTCACGGTGTCTGGATCCGAAACCACGCTACGTTTTGCGGTTCGCTCCGCAGTTGCACAGCAAAGATTTCGAGAGTTCGGCAGGAAATGCGGCGTCCGGCCGCTTTTTCGAGATTTCGAGAGTTCGTTGACTCTTCACCGTTTCTCTTCATTTTTCGTCTTTCCGTCGCGCGCGAAAATAAGGAGGAGATCAATTGTCGTCGCCTCGCCGTATTCCTTCTCTCTCTCTTTACTTTTCTCTATTTTTCTTATTATAATACTTTTATCAACAGTCGAAATCTATCTAATGTCAAATCTCAATTTAGCTAATTTGACAAACTGATATATTGGAAAAGAAAATATATATATAACTAAATATTTAAATTGTTGTTGTGTAAGATTGTAGAAGTAGAAACAAATTAGCTTGCATGCAGGGTAATATTCTTGAGAAGAGGAGGCACGCGTGTAGCCCTTTACAAAAATCATTCGTAAACGATTGCCTCCGAAAAGCGAACGGTGGCTTAATTAAACCACGATTTTCAAGCACGCGTTTCCGAGGGCTCCTCTCCTCTCAACACTCCAATCGTTTCTTTGATGCCTCGATCGTTCTAACGAGATCCACTTACGACAGTCGTCGTAAAATTATAGCCGGAAAACCGAAGCGCGAAATACTCAAAAAAAAAAAAAAAAAGAAAAAGAAAAAAAAAGAAAAAGAGAGAAAGAGAGGATAACTATTCATCGCAAGGTTACAAACCTCCAAGTGTAATAATTTCAAGCGCGTCAAAAGTTCAAGTTCGTAAGGAAAATAAGAAAAACGCACGACAAAAAGCGCGGCGCATGTTCAAGTGTCGCGAGAGCTAAATCTCGCCGTTTTATTATCGCGATAAAAACCGCCCTCCCCGCACACAAAGCTTCGAAAGAAGCAAGATAGGAAAAAAGAAGGGCTTGAAAATGAGCAGAGGTCTGGCGAGTGGCGAGAAGAAAGGGAAGGGAAGGGACGGGAGGGGGAGAAGGAGGATCCAGACGCGTAAAAAAATGGCGATTGTTAATTAAATCCGTTAAGCCACAGAGGGGAGAGAGGACATACAGACTGAAACCACTCCGCCGTCCATTTTATCCACGTATTTGTCTTGGGGAGGCTCTTTCTCGCGACATATTTATACGTCTTTCCTCCCATTCTATTAATTCCCTCGTAACGAATTCCTCCTACGAATTCTAATTTCCCATTTTCTTTGCTGCACGAATTCGAAGCGCGAAAGAAGAATGAGAAAAAAAAATCCTCGAATTTGAATATTCAAACGACGAATCGACGAAATACCTCCATGTGGTTATTATAACCGAAATCTTTCGAATCTTGCTCAAGAACTAATTTCCAATATCCCCGCCGCGATATTCGAATTGCCAATTCAAGAAAAGATCGAAGCCACCTTTTTCGATATTATAACTTCGAAGCGGAATAACGAGGGATAATAAATAATCCTCTCGAAGCTAGCTACCTCAAAATTTCCACCCCTCCTCTCCATTCCAATGGTATTCAAAGGGTCAACCGAAGGTCCACGTCTCGGGGATTCGCATCCACAACGGTCGGGGGTCCTGGGCCTGCGATTAATCGCGTATCTCGCGGCGAGGTCCGCGCAAATCCGTCGAAAATGGGACGAAGAAAAGAGGAGGGGTGGCGAGTCCACCAAAGCTTCGTCCCTCGCGATCCCAAAGATTGAATTACCCTCGTGCATCCCTACTATCCAGCGTCACTGGATCCGTTCGAATGGCTCGAAAACGATGGAAGGAACAAGGCCAAAGGAAGAGAAAGAGAGAGAAAGAGAGAGAGAGTTACCGTTAATTGGACGGATGATACCGGCAAATCCTGAGAAGCTGGAATGAGGGGAGGAGGGAGGAGAAGGAGGGAGTCCAGCGTCGCTTTGTCAGAAATTAGAGGGAAAATGGACGCGAGATGCCACGCGTTCAAGGCAAGGAAAAGCCCGGCGAATCCCCTTGGACCTTGGATGAAGATGGCCAGTTGGAAGGATGAAAGTCGTCGATCAACTCGCTCTGAAGAGTTCTAGAAGAGGAAGGAATCGTTGACGCTCGTTAATCGTGGGCGTGGTTGCTTCTCCTGCGAACGATTAAATTTTTACCTCCTCGAGCGAGATCTCTTCGACGAATGGGAAGAAAATTATTTTTGATACTCGAAAAGAAGATGGGAAAAAGAACCGCATACTGACGATTGGAATGAGATATTACAAATGTAACTTAGTATACACGTATAATACTTTAAATTGCGTTCGTTAATCTTCTCTTCGTTAAATTTTCGTAAAATTAAAACACTCTTATAATAAGCAACTATCGATAAAAATATAATCTTTTACAATTCTTCTTGAATCGATATTCGGTTCGCGATGACAAAGATAACTGAACAATTAAAAGAATAGTGGGTGTATTTATCACTGCCAACGAGATTTTCGCGACTGACTGATCGATCGATCTCGCCCGCTTCGACACTCCACAAAGAAAGATAACTCTCTCTCACACTTGCGAAACGGTCGAACAATAAACATTTTGTCGTCACGTTAATCGTGGCGATAAGAGGGGCTCATAAAGCTCCCCAACTGCGGTGTGCTCGTAAAACGGACGGCAATGACCCGATCGCGATCACGATCCGAGCCAGCTTCTTCTTCTTCTTCTTCTTCTTCGTTCCCTTTTTTGAAACACGTGAGTCACAACACCGCACGAGTTATCGCGATTTCTCTTCGCCAAATGAAATAGATATGTTACGGGCGCAATTAAACGGTCTGACGGACCGTCTGAGGCGTGGTCGCGATGCAAGCGTCGTATCGAGCGATGGGTTTAACGGCTCGAACTCGGATGCGGATCATCGACTTAAACCCATCGCTCGACCGTTTGCAACACGTTTCGACGTTCGTGGTTCGACTTTCGACCGCTTTCGCGCGATAACGCTAACATCGGTGGATGGAACGCTCGCAACTTGACGGATGTACGAGAGAGTGCGAGAGAGAATAATTAATCGCTGGAACCGGGAATTATTTCATCGAGGTGTGAGGCAGCAATGAGAGAGAAAAAAACGAATAAATCGCGTTTCGCGTTCGCGAGGAGACCACACGCGTGCTTTCACGCTCTTGAGAGTACGTATGAAGACGCCTGTTTCCCGCGGAATTCGAGCGTTTTCTCTCCGCTGGAAGACCCGGCGAGGAAGAGGAGAACCGATAGCCTATGAGAACGAGGAGAGAAAGAGAAAGGGGGAGGGGAAAGCGGATCTGACTAAGTGCCAAGCGGGCAAAAATAGCCAACGGTACTACCCGAGGCACGATGCTAAATTCACTAGGCAATAACGGGTGACGAGGGGATCCACGACTCTGCTCGACGATTCTTTGCCCGCGACGCAAACGTGGGACGAGAATTCTGTCCCTCTCTCTCTCTCTCTCTCTCCGTTACTTTCCTCTTTCTTTCTTCTGTTGAATTGGCCGTAATCGGCGACACGAGGCAGAGAGAGCCTCCTCAACAACAAATTTTCGTCCCCGGAGAATGGAAATAATAATTTTCCTCTTCCGATAACTCGAAATCTTCCTTCTTCCAATCGAAAATCTTTCTCTTTCGAAATCTTTCTTCGAGAAGTAACACGTTAAAATTTGGCTCAGGTCCGTGGTGGGTACGCCATCGCCCAAAAGACTCGCAAAAGACTCCCCTCCTCCCTTGCGGTATCTATTCAACTTTCACTTTCGAAATAATATCCACCGAAAAGAAAAGTTTCGAAGGTAATTTTGTGTCTCAAAATAATATCGTTCGATTTTATTCTTAAGGACGATGGAACGATTTCGAGGAGGCGATGTGATTTTCCTTCGAAAAAGGAAACGCGCGAGATTTCCTCGTTTATTTAATCATCGTTGGGATCCCGGAGGGGCGGGAATTTTAATTGGTCGAGATTGCAGGTTGCAAACGCGTCAAATTCCACGCTCGGACGGGCGAGAGGCTCGCACAAACTTTTATCGCACAACCTTCCTCCTAGGCCGATGTTATACGTACTGAGCTGCGAATATTATTAAACGTAAATTAAGAGAAGTATATTTATACGCGCTGTAACTGTAACCGTTGACCCGATTCGACCGATTATATTATTATTTACACTTGGCTTCTCGTTCGCTCGTCGACGATTACACGCCGCTTCTAATGGGAATTAAATCGTTCGTTTCGAAAGTCGAAAAACAAATATACATTTTCTTTTGTAACCTTCGTGTTTACGATTGACGACTCTCCAAACTGATTTGAAATAATACATTTGAATAATACATTTGCGAGACAATAATAAAAGTAACAAATCATACGCAAATTTCAATTTTCTTTACCTTCTACGTACATTCAATTTCAAATTTTTCTTACATTCGAAAAAATACTTCCTTTACACACCCTCGAGAATTTTCCACATTCACGAGATACCGATGTTGCAACGATTTTTAAATTAATTTAAAAATTATATCATCTCTTCCTCGCACCGAATCGTTCGCGAAATAATAAATTCGCAAAAGGCTGCTCGATTCGCAGATGGAGACGTGTGGCTGACGTGGCCTCTCTCTCTCTCTCTCTCTCTCTCTCTCTCTCTCTCTCTCTCTCTCTCTCTCTCTTCCAAGGAAAGCCACCCGGCTAGAAGGCGCGAACCGTCAGGTTTTAACGATCGATGCTTCGAGACTCGGCACGGACAGTCGGCCGGACGAAAGAATATGCACTTCACGCGTCCCGTCGAGTACACACTCGAGTAACACAGCCTCGTGTGTCCCTTCCTGGCTCCGGCCAGAAAGAGAAAAACAGAGAGAGAGAGAGAGAGAGAGAAGCTCGGCTGAAACCGTGTTGGCCTAGCTGTGCAAACAGCGCACAGGCGTGCAAATGCCGCTCGATTGTGCGCCTATCGAACTCGACTCGCAATTACGCGGGATGAATGGAGGCTTCCAGGCATAAATTAAAACCCAAGCGAGGCATCCAAGTGTTACGCTTCGCTTCTTCTCTCTCTCTCTCTCTCTTTTTTTTTTTTTTTTTGTTTCGACGAGGATCCAGACATCTCTTTCCTCCACTCTCTTCCTTGGATCGGATAAATTGTTAGAAGGGGATTGCACGTACGCGCGAGTGCGTGAATGTGAGTTTTCGAGACGAGTTGCAGGACGACGAGTCGAGTGGACGCGCAGGGTCAAGTGTTCGCCGAAGGACGATTTTTTTTCAGAGAGTCATCGAGTGACGCGCGTGTCCGGATCGTTCCACGGTAAAGGGGAATGGGGCTGTCGGTGGTCGGACGTAAACTACGCGTTTTTTTTTAATTAATTTAGAACGGGCTAGTAAGATCGGGCGAATAAAAAGTTGGCCGTTTTTACGCTGAATTATACGATTATTTCTATATCGATCGAATTTAATAATTTATCGAAGTAACTGTTTAATTAACTTGAACCGTTAAAATTTGCAATACGAAATTCGATGCCTTGATATCTCTTAAAGATTACAAATAACGAAATTGGAAACAAAAGGGAATCATGAATTTTCATGAGAATGACTCATTCCCGTATAACTTGTATTATCTCATCTATTATATAAACTTTTTAAATCACCGCACACATATGCACATATATATATCGTATATCAAAGATAATCCGTACAAATGATCTTCCAATAATAGCTGCAACGAGTTTCGACATCTCAATGTACATACACCTTTAATAACATACTTTCATGAAACGAATCTTTTTTTTTCACACTCTTCACGCGACACTGCACGAGAGAACGTGTGCGTGTGCGTTAAGAGATTAAAAGAGCGGCGATATTTTTTTCTCCGCTCCAAAGGTCGACACGAGGCGGCTCGTCGCGGCGAATTAACGCGTTCGTCTCGCGCGCAATTGCGGGGGTGTTTCGAGCAGTTGATTCGGTTCATTGCCGCAACGAGAGAGCCAGCCTCGAGGAGGAGGAGGAGGAGGAGGAGGAGGAGGAGGAGAATGTACGAGGGACACGAGCCGCGATTATTGCAAGATTTATTGCTCCTCTTCGTTTCTGCTCGGACAGAAAAGAAACTGGGGAGGAGGGAGGGGAGAGACGAGATGGAGAGAAGTCTGAGAAAAGTTCGGTTGAAACATACTCCGTGTCTTTTCTTCCCTTTCTTTCTTTTTTCTTTCTTTTTCTTTTCCTTTCCCCGTTTTCAACGTTAACGTTCCAACTTTCTCTTCCCCGAATCCGCGGTTTCGTTCGTCGATACGTCTCGTGGAAATCGTTAAGGGTTCGTGGAAAGAAGAGTCCGACGATCGAAATTGTATCGTATAATAAGTAAGAGGGAAAAGAGAGTAAGAGGGAAACTTTTTATTTTCTTGTTGTTTTTCTTCTTCTTTTTCTTTTGCGATTGAGAGATGGCGATTCTTCTCTCTCTTGAGAGAGAAAGAAAGAGAGAGAAAGAGGTAGAGACGAAGACGTTGTTCGTATAAATTATGGCGCAGGGGTGGATGACAGTGGAAACGATAATGGTCCTCTAAAGCGGATCTCTCTCCGTGTGATTCATCGAATCAGGGAGTTGAAAATAGCGAGGAGTATCTTTGACGATGGCCGATGTATCAGTTTAATTTCGGGATGTCTGTTTAAATTATTCCACCGTTGGAGAGCGGGAAAAAGATGAAAAGGAAAACAGATTTACTCGCTGCGAGAGATCTTGGGTTTTCAATTTCTTTACAACAAGTTTTCTCGAGATTATCGATCGATTCGAGAAGTCTACTCGAAATAGAAAGAGATATAATGTAAAAAAAAAAAAAAAAAAAAGTATTGCGAGATACATAACAGCTGTATCATTAAAGAACGATAATATTTTTTTTTTTTTTTTTTTTTTTGCATTACGTAAATACCCAACGAGAAAAATTAATCACGTTTGCGATTCTTTTCCGAGAATCGAGATAAAAATAAAATAACGCAAGGAAAATCAGACAAACAAATGCTTCTCCCAGATTCTACCTCTTTTTCCAAATTACTGCAAAAAAAAAAACTTCAAATTAGAGCGCGAATACAATTACAATTCAAATTTTTAAATATCCATAAATGCAAACCGGATCTCGTCCAAAAGTAAAGGATATATCGCTATAACGCGCAACGGTGTCAGAAATTCTTCTTCTTTTTTTTTTTTTTTTTTTTTTAAATTAAAATACAATACGAACGAGCATTCTCTCGATAGACAAAACAAATTCGCGATCCCCGCGCGTCCCGCGCATCGATAACTCGGGGAGGAATGCGCGCTATCGCCAAAGGCTGTCCACTGTTTGCTCGCCGGGCGCACAATGAAACCCATTGTGGAGCGCGCGCGCGCGACTTGGCTCTCCGTTATCAGGGGCACAGCTTCGAGAGACTATCGAGGCTCGTTCGAGCGTACGCCCTCGGGCGACACCCGCACACAACCACTACTACCACCACCACCAACCTCCTCCTCCTCCTCCTCCTTTCCCGGAAACCGTTTATCTTCGTGAACCCGTTCGATCGCGAGGAAAGAAAGGGTAGAGAAAGGGGAACGAGGAATGGTAATGTTTTTATTTGGCGCGAACAGCGGGAAGAAGAAGAGGTTCGAGAGGGTGCGAAATGGAAGGGGGGCGTTTCGCGCGAATCTGATTAGGAGACGTGAAAAGAGAGATTATCGATTCAGAGACGATCGAGAAAGAGAAAGGAAATGTTGAAAAATTGAAAATCTACCACGTTTAATGAGGCTAGTTATTATTTTGGACTAACGTTGACTAACGTTGATGATTATTTCGGGCCCGACTATTTTTAGGCAAACTTTGAGGTATATCTAGTTCTTGAGGTGAAAGGATTCCGACAGGATTATGATCCCCTTATTTTTATCCATACGTTTAAATTTACACGTAAATTTTCACCGTCTTCCTCGCTAACGTCATAAAAATAGCCCCCTCCCCCGCACACGAAATCTTAAATCCACGGAATATTAAACTCGATCCGTGCACACGCGTGTTTCACGTATAAATCTCTCACCGAGGCTTGGAACGGTTCGAGGTTTCTGGCGAAAATTGCACCGTACACGCACGCACGCCATCACCACCCTCTCCTCCTCTTCTCTCTCCTCTCCTCTCCGGTCGTGGCGATTATTATGCATCGCACAGCCGGGCCAAAGAGCGATCTGCTGGCGTGAAAGAGAGAGAGAGAGAGAGAGAGAGAGAGAGAGAGAGAGAGAGAAGAAAGGGGAGAAAGAGTACACGGTCGAAGAAGCGTGATACAGTAATGACCCAGACGAGCTGCATCCTTGTGCCACATAAAGCCGCCAGCTATGGGAGAGAGCGTGCGTTGTTACGCACGCTCGCGTGCTTACGAGCGGTATCGACGATCACGCTCGTCACGGACTCTTTATCGCCGATTCCGCCCTTCCCCTCTCTTTCTCTTCGCTTCTTCTCGATACTGCCATGCGAGGGGAAGAGGGGAGAGACGCGACTTGTGAATGCGTTTCTCGAGATGTGCGATGATATGAGTCCAAAATACAATTTGGATGCATAATGTAAATGGCTGTTCCTCGACTTTTCTCGAGGATACGGAGAAAAATAAACGTGATAAGAATCGTTCTTTCTCATTCTTTTAAGAGGAGGTTGAGTAAATAATATTCCTCGATTCTAACTCGTTTCACGCTGCAACTCTTTATTTATTTCGTCCAATCCCCGATTAATAAGAGCGCAGCAAACTCCTTCTTTCTATTTTTATTTCTTTTATTAGCAACTGTGTAAAGTGATTTTATGTCATTTTGTAAGAGATTCGAATTGCTATCTTACCTCGACCGAAAGGTATTCACAAATGCAATTCACTATCAAACTTTTCCATTCCACTACAAAACTTGACCTCTTGCGACAGAAAAGCATACGGATAAAATTCCATTTTTGCGTACGAAACATCCCCCTTGCTGTCTCAAAATACGCATTAATCTAACGTCGAAAGGCTGAACCGAATAAAGAAAGAAGGATCCGCAAGAAATTTTTCCTGTCCACGAGGAGGAGGAAGCCGAGAGAGAGAGAAGATTGTTCGAGATTGTGCTCGAGCGAGCAGTGTGGAGGATTTCGCGGTGCCATTATATCCGGAATTCAGTTGAAGATGTGCTCTGCCACATGGGTCCACGAGTCCCGAAGGAAGGAAGGAAGGAAGGAAGGAAGGAAGCCAGCCGAGCGCGAACACGCTAGTCACCGATTAGACTTTGGACGAGCGTCGACTTTTCCTCCCTCTTGACGCGAGGATTCCACGAGGAGGAGGAGGAGGAGCAGGAGAGAAGACGACACGAAGAAAGGAAAAAAAAAAAGAGTTCTCGCGTGGAGGAGGGTCTGTCGTTCCGTGTCCATAAAGGCAGAAAGGCATAAATAACGCGCGACTCGGTTTCCTTGCACGAGCTCCTTCGAACAGAGGAGAGTTGACAGGCTATTTACGCGGGAAGACTCGAAATTTCTACGTTTTCGAAATCTCGCGAACGTTCGAAAAATTCTTAAATTTCTTGAACGAATCGGTTCAATGGAAAATTTGTTTCCAATAAATTATCGAGAACGAGAGAGAACTTTTGATATCTCGAGTAGAATTTGAAGACATGGTACAATTGAGACGTAATGGGAAAAAAATGAATTCGTAATAATTAATCAATGATAATCTTTCTTTTGCGACAGCGTAAGTAAAAGCGAGCGAAATCTCGAGTCTCGCTATATCTCTCTTCGTCTTTCGCCTTTGAGTAATATCGCGAACGGGGCGATAAATCAATCGCAAATTTCATTATATAAATACTCCCAAGTGTATACAAACACACGGTTGCTCTGAAGAAAAAAGAACAAAAACGTTCGAAACTCCACCACTCCTCTCCTCGCTCCTCGAGAAAGAAACGCAACGAGAGCGCGACGATAAATCAATCGTGAGATGGTTAAAACGTTCTTTTTCCTCCTTCCCTAACGACAAACTTGCCTCTCTTCGTTTCCACCCGAGAGAATCGAGATTAACTTCTTCCTCCTCGAGAGAAAGAAGAATCGAATGAAATATAAGAATCTCGAAATTCCATCCCCTCCTCTCTCTCTCTCTCTCTCTCTCTCTCCTCAACTAGCGTTATCTATTACCGTTAGATATAGTTGGAATATAGCCGATAAATTATGCAAATAATTATTCCACCCGATACCGCCGATACGTATCCTTTCACCGGAGGGCTCCACGAATATTTGCTCCACTTTCCACCCCCGCCGTCGATGAGACGCGCTGTTTCGTTCGAGAAGGGTAGACACAGAGTACACACGCATCCTCGCGAATACGAGGAATTTACATTTTAATTGTAACGGGAGAGAGGGACGGGAAGGAAAAGAAACGGGGTGGCTCCGCTCACCCTCGAGAGAAAAGGGGGCGGTCACCCTCCTCTCTCGTTCACTCGTCGATACGAATATTACGTCCCCGGTTTATCGCGGAAAACCATGTTCCAAAAGATGCGAGAAACCGTGCGTGTTCACTCGTTAAAAAATTTGGGAACAGCATCGAGGGGGAGGGAGCGTTTTCTTCGAAATCAGAATCGTGATTATATGTGCAATGAAATTCAAAATAATCTATTTGCATCGACTCGACGATACGCTGAATGTACGAATTCTCGTGATTACACCCCCAGTCTCGAATATAGTTAATAAAAATTGTCGATCGAGAGTGTGTAGTTACTTAAAACTTTTAATTTAAGAGAATTAGAAATAGAACAAGGTAATTCGATCGATTCGGTCGATCACCTTGTTAGATTAGAACGAGGTACGTGATTAAGTAACGCGAGTTATTCTTACCTCCCTCCCCTCCCTAATTAAATACTCGATTAAGGAAAAAGTTGGGGCTGTAAATCTTTCGCGAGCGTGAAAACAAAGGAAGGTTGAAAAAGCAGAGAATTACAAAAGGAAACTTCTCGTTCGAACAGTTTTCACCCTCGTTGCATCGATCAAGGGTGGTGCGGTGGTCCTCCTCCTCCTCCTCCTCCTCCCCCTCTCTCCTTTTCACGAATCGTTATTATTTTGCCGAGCAGCTACACGCCACGCTGTGCCGCGAGATTTACGAGCGCGTAAATTAGCCGAGGCGAAGTTTCGTGTGTCCCCGCCCCGCTTCGTCCCCCACCAGCGCGATATTTCCACCCCTTTCGCGGGTGGGACGAAGAGAGAGATCGTCGAGGTTAAATTCACCCCCCCTTTCCTCCTCGTCTTCCCTCCTCTCATGGTATCGTCGAGGTACCACGGGCAATTTGTCCTTCGACAAATTAATTTCTTAAAATAAGCAGCCCTCTGGCTGCTGCCCGTGTTTCTTCTCCAGGCCAGAAAGCTTTATTGCTGCGGATGCTTTACGATCTTCTCCTACTTTTCCCTCTCCCCCTCCGTAAGTTGACTCGCTTCATTATCGCTCGATCCTTGGATGATCTGCGAAAATAATTTGTTTATCTCGACAAATAATTATCTGTCGTCTATGATTAATCCCTCGTGATGTAACGTGGTTCGAATCTTTGATAAGGCTATTCTTTTTCTTCGCGAAATTGCGAGATTGATTTGTTTCGAAGCAGGCTTCTTTCAAAAAAAAAAAATATTCCTCGAATCGAACGGTTGAGCGACTTTGAATTAATCGAAATAAATAAAATTCTTATTGGTGTTTATTTTTGTAAAATGATGACGAGCAAGAAAAATGCGATGGAACCAGTGATCCAAAGGTACGGTTAAAATTATCCAGTAACTTTTCGTTCTCTCTCGGATAAAACCGTCACGCGATCTCCGATCGAGGACAGCGGAACATCGAATACCGCTGATACTGATCCGCCATTAATCGTGCCTTTTTGTCGAGCTCTATCGGCTTAGAAAACCGGTCCCCTCCGTTAACAGAAAGACAAACCACTGCAATAAATCCGGCCAATTTAAAACCTGTGTATATGTGTATCCCTGATCGCGGCGCGGCGGCACCGTTAACGATCGTCGTCTCGTTATCGTGGCAAAAATACCTTCGATTTCGAGGTTCTGGATCCATCCATCCTTACGAGATAACGTACGTTCGACCAACGTTTTTAAAATTGCAAGAGAAGATTCGAATCGCAACTGTTGAAAGTCTCGAGATTTCTCGAGATGCGCGTAACGGAGAGTTCGTCGGCTTATACAATATTAAATGATAGCGAGGGAAGGAAAAAGATTTACAAATCGATCTTTATAGAAGAATAAAATTCAGAATGATTTGTGTTCGTGTTCGAATCGAAACTTTCAGAAATTCTGAAGCTGAATTCGAGGAGGACTTTCAAGAAAGGAAAGGGTCTAAAAGGACGTTTTCGAAAATCATAAGAGATGAGCATAAACGGAGAAAGCGGGATGCGACAACGGTTGCCCTCCCCCCACGCACGAACACGATCCACGGCCCACGAACGGCTCGCCACCGTTGCATTCGCTATGCAACTGGGTCGCCTCGGAAATATACGCACCGTGACGTTACCCGATCTCCTTTAACGATGCAAGATTGACCGGGAACGGGTGGAGAGAAACGAGGCGATTTTTACGCCTCGTCCTTCGAGCCGCGCACCGCATTTGGATAAGCTGATTGCACTTTGGATTAAAACACCGTGATAATAAGATTAACGAGCGTAATCCGGTGACCGTTCACGTGGAAAATTCTTAACCGAGTTCAAATACCGAGAATAATTTCGTCGCCGACGAGGCGAAAAAAAGTATCTTTGATCGTAATTGCATTAAATATATATATATTAAAAAAAGTTTCGAGAAGGAAGAAAATTGAAGACAGGCTTCGAATTTCCAAATCCAAAAGAAGATCCAAATCCAAATGAAAGGGAAAATTAAAATTTGAAATTTCGAAAGTTTCCTACTCAAAAACTACTATAAAACTACTATAAAAAAATTTAAACCGGTGCAATTGTCATCGATAAATCGACACTCCTCCCGCACAGTGATTTCTTTCACGCGATACAAGCACGTGGGGCTGGATTCCGTGTAAACCGCTCGAAAACAGCGATCTCCATTCACGTCGACCTCCTACGAATTCGGTCCTCCCTTTCTCTCTCTCTCTCTCTCTAACTCTGTAGGCAGCGGCAGTAGATAGTGGACAGACCGGCGATAATAGTCAGACGTGGCGAGATATAAAGATAGGGGGGCATATATAAAAGGCAATTTACATGCGCGCGGACTAATACACGGATCGAGAGCGGAGCGACAGTGGTCTTTTCTCGATAGCGCGTTTATTTCTGCGGTTGTGTTATTTATGGAGGGACGATAACGGGCACAGGAAACGGGAATCTCGCGAATCTCTCCGCACAGAGAGAGAGAGAGAGAGAGAGAGAGAGAGAGAGAGAGAGAGAGATCTGAGCAGATGGAAATTAATTAATCGCCTGTACGGAGGACACCCTGCTCTCTCTCTCTCTCTCTTCCTTGCTCTCGTTAAATTCGAAGGCTCGAAGAGGAGAGGGTTGCGAGTCTATTAGCGACAGGTGATGGAAGTTTGATCGAAATGGTGGAATCACGCTCGATTAATCGGCACACGCTTGCGTGTTAATCGAAATTCTGAGAAATTTCGTAATTCTTAGAGAAAAAAAAATTGTATCGATAAGATCTCGTCTCGATCTGGACTAATAACTTGACTAATCGAAATTTTTTAGGGCATTGTTTTTAGGAGAAATTATTAGAGATTATTGAAGAGAGGTTCGCACAGAGGTTGTTGAATATCAAGCGTGAAAAGTGTGGGGGGCGCAGGAAGCGATAAAACTGTCCATTTGAAACGAACGATATCCTCGATATCGATTTAACAGACTTCGTTTCCACGGTATAAAGACGGTTATACATAAATATATCCGGTCTATCTGTGTAAATAAAATATCCATTTTTTCCCCAAAGTTTTCTTGCGACGATAATTTATAATCTCGTTGCACGTATTCGAAGAGAGAAATTATCGATTAAAAAAAAGGGATTGGATCGATCCGATTATACTCTTGTTTCGAATATCGTTTACACAGTTTGTTTTCAACATCGATGAAACATTGTGCCTCCTCCCCCTCCCGAGTATTCGATTATCAAACATCAACCGATGATATCGAAACGCCTCTAAAAATTCTGAATCGACTTACAATCGTCACGCCACGTCCCGTATCAAATTCCCGTAAAACGATCATACTCCCCTTTCCCTTTCTCCTTTTGCTTTCGTCAACGCACCTTTCTCTCTCTCTCTACTCCACACAATTTCGGCAACGAGAATTACCCTCCTCCTCCTTCAAAACAACACGTCGTTCGCCGTTTGCCTCGAGAATCGCTCGCAAACAAAGATTCCTCTCCTTTCCTCGAGAGAAAAATCGGCTCGCGACACGGTGACCCGCGTCCTCGTTCGGCTCGGCGAGGCGATAAACCGAGTGGGAGGAAGGAAGGGGGCACGGGCGCGCAAAAAAGCTCGCTCTGTTGGCGCGCCGCTTTTCGGCTCGAGCTCGGTGTCGCCGAGGAGCGACGACGATACCGAGGCCAATGGCCCCACGGCGGTGCAATGGTGCAGTGTGCAATCGCGCGGCTTTGCGAGGCTCACGAGGAAACGGGGAGAGAGACAGAGAGGGGAAAGAGAAGAGAGAGAGAGAGAGAGAGACGTCTGCGGGGCGATCCGCGAGCGGAAACCTTGAAGCGTGGATCGCGTGTGGGTCGAAGCGGAGAGGAGAGACAGGTAAACGAGGTTGGAGAACGATGGAGTGACACTGGGAGGCGAATGGAGAGTCTGGTCGATGTCGCTTGGAAATCACGAGACCCACGTGACGCGCGGCCTTCGAAAATTAATATACATTGCGAGATATAGATTTTACACGAGTGATATAACGCCACTCGATTATCGATTCTCGTTGGAGAAGTTTTTTTCTCCGTTTTATGTAACACTTAGAATTATTACTATTAGTGAACAAGTATTCAAATTTTTGTACATCGACGATAAAGATCGGAGAATTTCAAATCGGAAGGAAAGAGGATACTCGAGAGCACGAGCTTCGGTGAGGTTTCGGTGATTAGAAAATTTTACATGTAACGATGTAAAAAAAGACAAAAAAATTTGAGATGGAAGGAGAAGGGTGAGATTTGGCCCGAAGAACAACTAAGGGAGAAGGAGGGTAAATAATATTCCGTGTTTTTTAGAGAATTTCGAAGATGATGCTGATGCGGGGGAAACGCAAGGGTGGCGCACAAGCTTGGAAGGTTTTTGGTAAACACGGGTCGCGGCGTAATCATCCCTATCGCGGGCCGTAAAGCCCCCGTGCGCCGTGAAAAAACGCAATTTTTCGCAGACGCGAGCGTCACGTATAATAAAACGGGTCCAGTGATGGGATCGTGCGTGGCAGCGCGGATCTCTCGATCGATCGTCCCTCTCTCTTCGCGCATCGACGAGGATGGAAACTCACCGTTCATGAAATATACAACAGACGAACCATCGACTTCGAAACTGGCTCTCTCTTCGACCGATACCCAGCTGCATTCGGGTCCCGTGTGTCGGAGAAAGAGTCGGGGAAAAAGTCTTTGATCGGTGGATACGCCATTTTCTCTTATATCACATTTCAATTATTTCCATAAATTAATAAGATTGTTTGCGTCGATTGATGGAAGAAAATAAACAAGCCTTTAGGATCGACGATCGATTTTCTCAAGCACTTTCCTCCGAAAACGAGTTAATTATGAAAATTCTTCGTGTTAATGTCTCTTCTTTTCGAATACTTGTTTGTATCGTAACGATCGAGTCGTATTTTATCATCAATTCCCTTCGATCGTTAAACGAGTTAGACGAAATGAGTGCAATTAAGATGAATACAAGCGAAGGAGATGGAAACGGGCGACAGAATCTGGCAAACATGCGGCGATCGTGGAACAAACACCGTGCGATTTTTCTCTTGGTCGCTTCCAGAAGTCAACTTCTTCCCACGAAGAAAGAACCTACGACCGATTCTTGGCGGAGCGCGCGAAAAACTCGTCTGGTCTCTCTTGACCTCCCGCCGGGGCTGTTTCTTGCACGAGGTTGCCTTTCTCCTCCTCGATTACTTTCGGTTTCACCGGCAAATTTATTCGGCGACGAAGCCAACTCTCCAAACCGATAATAACCCTCTCGACATCCGATCCTTTGAAATCTGTCGACATTCGCAATCCGCCAATTCTCGACCGCCAATTGTACGTAATTAAAAAAAAAAAGAAAAAAAATTACCACGCAGATTAACCTTCCGTTTCCTCTCCAAGATATCGTTAAAAAAAATAAATAAATAAATATTTTTCACGAATCTTCAATTCTTCATATTTCTTTTTTTTTTTTTTTTTACATATACGTATCTTGAAAAATCGACGCGAAGAAATTATATAAATTATCGATCCAATAACAAGCGAGGAATGCAAAGCACTCGATACGCATCGCGATCTCTCCATTAAAAAAACAAAATTAAAGTTGCCACGCGATTGGGAACACCGATTCCATTTCGTTCCTCCTCCTCCTCCACCTCCTCTGTCCCCTCGAGGAGCCGTGACGCGCGTAAACATCCGGCCACGTGGAGAAACAGCGTTTGTTAGACGCTCGGATCCGCAAAACGTACGACAGAGGAAAAATATATATACGGGAGCCGTGAAGACAACTCTTCGCGCTTTCTCTCTCCCTCCCTCTCCCTCTCCCTCTCCCTCTCTCTCTCTCCGTTACCGAGTAATGCAAGCGTTCCTGGTACGTCGACATGGAACGGCCGACCCTGACGAGAGGTTTATAGCAGCATCCATTATTAGAACGCCGATACGAGAAGCTACTACGCTTCATAAATATAAATTCGAATGCATAATCGATGAAAGCGAACGCCTACCGAGCGACGCCAACTGCATGACAAATGCATTGTGGATCGGGGAGGGGGGAGGGGATATTTCATCCTTAGCGTTCCGGCCATTTACCGAAACCGAAATCGAAAACGGTAGAACCATTTTGGTCCAAACCACCATCACTGCTACTCACCCCCCATGGGACGAATCAATTCAATGTTAAATTATTTCCGAAAAGATAGAATAATATCTTCTTATGAAATTGATCCGGTCGAATAAATTGACTGCTGCACGATCGAAGAAGAAAGAGAAATAACGCTATTGCGCCGTGTTACTCGTCGCTGAATATCGAAAGGCCCAAAGCCTCGTGAAAATTATATATCTCTCTTCCTCCTGTATCGCGTCATTCAACTCTCGAAAGAAGCTAGAAAGGCTTTATAGGTGGTGGTGTTGTATCGAGAACCGATTACCAGGCTCTCATTGATCGCCGATAGGTCGATGTTCCCCGATTAACCCGTCAGGTCAACGTCCATGAAAGAACGCGTTCATGGCTTTTTCGCTCGAACGGGGTCAGACTCTTCCCCTCCCCTCTTCCTTCCCTCGTTGCATATATATATATATATGTATATATATGTATATATAAATATAACTCTCGTCGCACGCTAATCTCGCGGTGATTTTTCATTTTGGATGGGCGGAGCGCACGATGGCCCCCACAGGCGCATCATTGTTGACTCGAGAACCGTGGCAAGGGTAGGGCCGAGGGAGAGGAGGGCTGGAACAGAGCATGGTATGCGCGTGTCGATGATGCACGATGTGTATACTCCATGTACACGCACTCTAACGTGGTCCTCGAGCGAGTTCAAGTTTAGCCCATCCATCGAGTTTGGCCTCCAATGTTAGCTTATCGCTTGTGCTCGTGTGCTCGTCGAGCAACAATTTTTCTCTTCTTCGATTTGGAAGAAAAATGATGATACGAACTTCAATTCGCAATCTCTCGCAAGTTGAAGAAACTCTCAGAGAGGGGAGGCGTGTGACAATCGGTGATGGATATAATTCGTTTTATTGAAAACGTTTTCGTGTATTTTATAAATCTTGATTCGAATGTACGTATAAAAAATAGCTCTCTGGAAAATACTCGTGCAACAAATTGTTTTTGTCTTTTTATTTTATTTAGTTATAATACGAAAAAGATATAAATAATTCTTTTAATAGAGTTACATTTATATTCTATTCATAATATAAATACAAAAAATTTTATCACGCAATAGCGTCCTTTTTATTTTTTTTTTTTCCTTTTTTTTCTCTTTTTTTTTTTTTTTTAGAAAACAAAAATTTCCATCGTTATTATACAATGGCATTATACAATGGCAATGATTATTTTTTATATCATCCATATATTTTTTTTTTCCTTTTATATATTTTTTCATTTTCGCTCACAAAGCGATAAATCTCTTAGATCTCGTTCAAAGATATTCGATATATATTTTTATTCAATATATATATATATTTTTTTTATTCCTCGATTTCGAAGGTACCGAACTCCCTCTGTATCTCGGTGAAAGTTTTCCCTTTTGTCTCGACCAAAAGGAAGATCACGAAAACCACGCTCAAAGCGCAGATCAACGCGAAGAAGAAGAAGACAGGTGCCATCCCGACAGCCTCGACCACGCTCGAGAACGACACGGTCACGATAAACGCCAATATCCAGTTGAACAATGCTGCGGAAGTGGAAGCGGTCCCCTTTAACTTGGTAGGAAAGATCTCTCCCATATAGGCCCACGGTATAGGACCTGTATTTCCACGGAAAAATATACCATTATATCGATGTCGAAATTGTCGAAATCGATCCACTTTAACTCCTTGAAAAGATGATCCTTGTAACGCGAGAACTCGTGTCTCGAGACGACACGATGAAATATATGTATTCTTTTTTTCTTCTTCTTCTTTCGAGATCATCAGTAGCCACGAGATAAATCTCGTCGTGTAAAAAAAAAAAAAAAACAATTTGACAGACATGTTCAGCTCGGAATGGATCTGGACGCGTAACTAGCGCGATGAGACATGGAGAATATATAAATTCTCATCTCTACGTGTAAAGTAACGATTATGTGCGGCAATTGAATGCATCAAAGACCGTGTTTATTTAAAATTAATGTATTATATATTCTGGAAAGGAAAGAAAAAAAAAAAAAAAAAGACATTTTGGAAGAACCCAAAATGAATGTAACGATTCGAGTTACCTGATCGTCACTCGTGTTTATTATTTTTAGTTTTGAATTTTTCAACTTCAGAAACCGTTATCCGGAGCGAACATGTTAAACGAGAAAGAAGAAAAAAAAAAAAAAGTCAGTTTCGCATCGATTTGTTTCGTTACTACTAACCGGCACCCAGGCAGAAGGACAGGATGTACAAGCAAGCGCAAAGGAGCGGTAACCAAAATAGAGTGTCGGCTACCGGCGGATTGCTTTCTTTTATGATGAAAAACACGGCCAGACCTATCAGGCAGATGCACATCACCGCAAAAGATATTACCAGGAGTACTTTTCTGCCCACCTACAAAAATTAACCAATTTTCCAGAGTTCCATTTATTTTATTGAAATTTCGACGAGTGTACGCTGCGCGAAATTAACTCTTAATTAACGCATTGTCACGTTGATATTTTTGAACAATATATCGAAGGTCGAATAAGAGATTAATCTGAAAAAGAGATTGGTCGAGAAGCGCAGCATTCACTCGATTCAATTGTGGAAAACTAACTTGGTCGATCAGCGCAGCAGCTATGACGCAAGCGATCACCTGGACCACCGCGAACACCACCATCTGCAGCAAGGGATCTATATCGACGCCGGTCAGCTTGAAAATCGTCTCGCTGTAGAATATGATCGCGTTGATACCGCTGAATTGTTGGGCGAACATCAGCCCATAAGCGATCCCCAACGTCTTCAGCACAGCTTTCTTCATGAACGCGTCGAATGTCACTTGCTGGAGCGCGCTTTTCTCTACTTGTTCCTGGCGTTAATTAAATTATTCGATTGCTCGAGAAACTTTTGCGGATATCTCGAAATACGGTTTCGATATTTTACAGTAATTTAAATATTGTGGATAATACTTTCGCTATTCTTTCGAATCTTATCTAAAAAGACACGAAATATTCAAATATTCGCTGTCCTCGAAAAATGATTTACGCACGCATTCGAGAATCTCTTCGTTGTTTAAACTTTTGATCGAATCTATCGAGACGATTAATTCAATCGAATTATGGTTAAACAAAAATAATAAGAGAGACAATTGAAAACAATTGAAAACTCGTAATATCTAATAATAATAAGATTGTCGACGGTGAAATAAATTTTTCACGTTGTCGATGGGACAGATGGAGAATATTAAATAAAATAGAACACTAACTTTGAATATAGCGAGCTCATCGTCGATTTCTTCGTAATCCGGTCCTCGGAAGAATCTCATCGATTTTTTGGCAGCCTCCTCGTTGCGTTTTACCATGTAAAACATAGGACTCTCGGGCATGAATATCATCATTATAACAAACAGAATTGGACCAACTAAACAAAGACCCGTCGTGGTAACGACGTTTCTAGCGTATCCGCAGCAGTAAGCGTACAGGATTCCGATCACGAGCAATAATTGGAAGAATATACCCAAAGTACCTGATCGAATAACAAAATTGCATTTCAATTGGGAGGGGGGAGGGAACAAAACGATACGATCTTCGACGTTTCTCGAGCAATTTCTCTCAAATTATAAATAATTTTTTTGTTCCATAAATTGAACAGAGAGAAGATACTTTATCATCGTTAATCGCTCGAGAAGCGTTAAAAATCATACGAACTTATCTTTTTCGTTAGGCTTTCATAATAAAAAAAAAAAAAAGAAAAAAAATCGTCTTGCCATCATTTTCTCGTACCTCTGATTTGTTTCTCTGAAATCTCCGCGGAGTACATGGGCACTATGACGCAAAACATCCCACCACAGGCGCCGGTGAGAAATCTTCCTACGACCAGAAGGGCGAACACGGAAACACCGATTATGATGAAAACCCAGCCGAGGATGAAGGCCGGAATCAGAGAGAGCATCAACCACTTTCGACCGATCTTGTCGATCAGGAATGGCACAATTGGCAATCCGCAAGCCGCACCCAACGGGAAAATCGCGGCGATCAAGGCGATCGCCGATATGTCGTACATGTGCACCTCTTTCAAAAGTTCAACGCATGGCGCGCTCCATCCGATACCGCAACCCAGTGAAAATCCACCCATGCACGCTGCGGAATTTATTCCAAACAATGATGGGGATGATACGGATCGAGAATTTCGAGTTTATATATGCAATGGAGGAAATGTTTGAATGTATATGTGTATATATATATATAACCGAAAGATTCGGAGAACTCGTCGAAAGTCTTGACGATCCGTTGATAATTAAAAAAAAAAAAAAAAAATTCTACGAAACCCGTGAAGAATTTTCAAGAATTCCAATCTTCGTGTTCCAAAATTGAAATTCTTCGCCACTATCCAACGGAATCGTCAACGATATATCGCCGAGATTTTTTTTTTTTTTATATAGGTTACAATGGATACGGTTCGGATTGAAATAAATTCTCGTGGAACGAAAGGCGATGATAACGAGATGAGATTTACGAAAATGGACAAGGAACCTGAGACCGCGCCGATATACTGAGGCCATCTCCTTCGAAAGAGAACCTTGAATTCTTGCTTCTCGGCCATTTTTCACAAGTCGAATTTCGATTCTCGGCTACGTTCGTTTCACCACCCCTTCCTTCTTCTTCTTCTTCTTCTTCTTCTCGATCGAGATCGAATCGTTTCTTCGTTGCACTTCTCGCCGTCGGAAATAATATCGTGGATCTACTTCTCATCGAGGATTTCCGTCTAACAATCGTCGCGTTGCCATGGTATCTCCGTCCACCACACCCCTCTTCTCTTCTCCTCCTGTCTTCCCTTTCTCCCCCCTCGAATCGTTCGCCCCTGAATGAACAAAAGAGAGCACGTAGAAAATAGGAAGGAGGAGGAGGGGGGGGGAAACAAAAGATCAAACGGTTCGAAAACAGGCGATGAAAACGATTTTCCCTCGCGCACGCCCTCTCCCCCTAATATACACCTCTCGTCCGCCAAACCTATATATCGCTTTTTTTTTTTCCAACGGACGAAGATACCTGCGGCTGAGGCCCATCCACCAGCAGGAGGAATCGACGGGGATCGAGGCGGTAATAGGGATAAGATCCCTTTCCTCACGCCCGGTTACTTCGACTAACGACATTCAAATTCCATTAGAGCAAATACGCGATGTGCGGCTGACAACTTTCGGATTACACAGGCCCTCCTCTCTCTTCCTTTCTTTCTTTCTTTCTTTCTTTCTCCCTCTTTCCGAAGAAGAATCTCTCGTTGTCGGAGGATAATGGCGGGGAGGGAGAGGTGTAGGAAGAAAGGGTGGAGGAGAGAGGAAGGAACGATTAAATCGCGAATACGGTATTTAAATGAGTGCATCTACATTTTAAATATCCCTCCTCTCTTTCGCTGGCGTCGCCGATTCCGAGATCTCTCCTTCGATGATTCCGCGAGAATCGAGAATGATTCCTCGAATTTTTATTTTCATTTATTTATTTTCTTTTTTTTTTTTTTTTTTTTTTATTGAATATACTAATTCGAGCCAAGTTTGCAAAATATTATTATTTCGATATTTTTATTCGTTTATAAATATACGTGACTTTTATAATCTTTTTTTTCTCTTTCTAGTTGGACTTTTTTATCGAAGGAATATTATACTATGGTTAAAGCGACAACTATTTAAATATTTTAATTACGCTAGGTTTAAAAATAAAATCAACAAAGCAAATCTCCAATCGATTCTATCTCGACAATCGAAAGTGCAAACCACCATTTTCCTTAATTTATGTTCATCTTTCTCGCTGTATTTTCGCATTGTCCGACGACAAGTAAACGAATCTTTGCATCGGTGGAGGAAAGGAAATCGGTGGAAAGATAAAGAAACGTGGCAGCTTCTTTTATCTCCGCGCCACGAGAACCTGCTTCCGACACACGGAACGTGGAGAGAATTTTAGATAACCGATAACGATAACCGAACTACTGGTGTGATCGAGGATCCGCGAAACGACGTGTCTTTTTGCCCGACCGGAAGGATGCAACCGTCTTCCCAGAGAAAGTAAATCGATCCTCTCCTTATCTTCAAACGTTCAAGATAATTTCACTCGAGAGAATGTTATCTCGAAATCATTCAAATTTTTCTCCAATTTCTTGAGATACTTTTGGCCCATATTCAGAAATCGTTCAGTGTTTTGATCTGGAGACAAATTTTTTACGAATTTTACAAAATTGTAAAAAAGAAATTCGATGATTCGCGATTTATAATTTATTAGTTGCCATCTCAGAGATTCTGTTGAAATTCTAAATTTTAGAAAGGTATGCGTTATTCTCTCTAATCTAACGCATTCCTACTAAGAATTAACTTATTATTTTCTATGTTATTTGGTATCTAACCAACACCACGACAAAATCGTTCAGTGTTTTGATCTGGAGACAAATTTTTTACGAATTTTACAAAATTGTAAAAAGAAATTCGATGATTCGCGATTTATAATTTATTAGTTGCCCTCTCAAAGATTTCTGTTGAAATTCGTTATTCTCTAATCTAACGCATTCCTACTAAGAATTAACTTATTATTTTCTATGTTATTTGGTATCCGTCTAACCAACACCACGACAAAGCGACACGCGATATAATTGCAAGGTATCACGAAAGCCATTGCCTTTTTCTCGCCTTTCAATTCAGCGCCGTTTCCATTCGCGTGGCGTCTCTCGGCTCTCTCTCCCCGTCCCCCGGGGAACGCTCGAATTTGCATATAAATATAAGTAAAAAGTGTATTTGCATTTAAATGTCCGTTGCAGGGTCGGAGTACGAAAGTTGGACGGAGCTCGATCGAAAAGTTTGCAGGAAGACTAACTATGGGACGAATAGGTAAATGAGAGAGACGATGGGCGGGGAATTCTGAAGGTTTATCGATCGAGGCTTCCACGGTATTACCGATAATTTGCACATCGCGCCAATTTCCCCTGAAATTTTGTCATAACATTTCTCGATTGGGCCCATAAAAAAAAATTTTCTATTTTTCCCGCTCTCAAATTTTCGAAAAATAAATTTTCATCGATCGTCGAGAGCACGCGCGTGTATTTTATGCAAAATACGATTATCAAAGATTTTCGTTATTTTCTTTGCATTCTTTTTTTCTCTTCCTTTTTTTTTTTTTCTTTTGTACATTTACATAACATTCCCTCTAAGCGTTCCAGAATAGGTAAACAAAGGGGGAATAAAAAAGAGCGGAAAAAGTGTTGGTGCGAGGCGAGGTGGTAGCCGTTCACTTTCATCGGTTGTGCCCCCGACACGGTTGCAGAATCATGGCTCGAAAATTATCCACCCGAGAGAAGTAGACATCATCGGGCAATTAGATCACAACCGATCCAACCTAGGAGAACTCGACAATTGCGTCTAATTATACGTTGCCCGCGTTCGCAAGAAAGGTGCCTCCGAGAGGCGCCTCGAGAGTTTGCAGCAGTTGCGAGCAGGAACGCAAAGGGTTTGCGATTTTTCTCTCGCATCGCGACTAATAAATCGGCGATAACGAGAATAAAATAACAGCCTGGGGGCATGAAGGTATCGACCGATTTTTTCCTTTCGACGAATGGAATTGTCGGCAATAGGTGCGTACACAGAGTTGATTCTAGAGATCGAAGAAGAAAAATTAATCGAAAGTGAAATTTCTTAACTTATTAATTCAATTATTACAACGGTGTTTGAAGCAATACGAAAGTGAAAGAATATATTTTTTAGAGGACAATAAGATAATATTTAAAGTTACGTACTTCGTTGAAAACTGAAAGAATTATAGTAATATCTTTTGCACGATTTTCGAAAAATAAAAATCTAATTCTAGATTTCTAGGCAAAGAACGCATTTTAATTGTATTTCGATAAGTTAAGGAACGTTATTGTAATATATCTTCGATGAAAAAATATGGTAAATAAGATATTTTAACTATGAAGAGTATAATATATATTGTTGCTGATAACCACAGCGTGGAACTCCATGAACCGCGACACAGGAAGTCGACAAGATAGCCGGTTGTTAATGACATCGAAAATATCGATTCGACAAAGTTGTTCCCAGGATAGATACGTTCCTTTCTTGCTTGTGCAAGACGACCTATCAAAGAAGAAAATGTCAAAATAATTGTAAATAAATTAGAAATGAAAAGCTTAGTCTCGCGACATTAACATATTAATACATTCATAATTTAAGAATTACAAATACATGATACGCTATAAAATTAAACCATCATCCGAATAGAAACTAACATTAACGCTTTATGCATAATCAAAAAATTGCAAAAAAGAAAGTGTTAAAACAACGATTTAACTCGATATTCGATAATTAATCAATTTTTAATTTTGCGTCGCGGATGAATAAAATAAGCTTGGAATTTCTGCATACCATCTATCCACCTACGTTCCACCACCTTCCTCCACAGCAATCGTCCCGCGCACGGATGATTTACGAGAATTCGGAATTCTGGACGCCGTTTAGAAATCGTTCGACATCCTCTCCAAGCATAAATCGTTGTCAACGCGCATTCATCGCCGAGTTGTACGTACGTGAAATTCGTTTCCTGCGCCGAGTGGGAGGGCTGCATTCCCGCCAGCTCAGCTTTCGAATTCAGTTCGTCACGGAAGTTGTCGCAACGGGAACGAGATATTCCGGTTTGGCCGGTGTACGAGCCGCGATATGTATTGGCAAACTTGTTGCCAACTATTCCGGTTATCGATATATATATATATATGTATATATTTATATGATTTCCTTGGAAAAATTCGTCAACACTCGAGAGGATTAAATAAAATTTGTTTACAAGAATTGCGTACGTGTTCAGGCGTACGTGTTTAAGTGGAAAATTTAAATTCGTACCCTTCTTTTTTCTTACGGAGATAGATCTACGAAAAGATAATATATAATGGGTTAAATTATCGCGAGTTTTTGAAAATAAAATTACGATTTTTGTAAAAAAAAAAAAAAAATTAGTAGCATAGAAAAATTTATATAATATTTCTTTTCCGTTCGCTCAAATTGCAATTATCATAAAATGTTTCGAATACAATTTGAATATTGTTTTCAATGGAAAAAGATAAATTTGTTGTGATTTTCTTTTTCAACGAAAATGTAACGAACCGACACGTATCCATCCATCTTACTTTTACTGAAAAATTAAACGGAAAGCTTTTGTTATCGTACTCTGTAAATTTTACCATAGTTCGTACGTATTAAATTTTCCATTTACTCGGCCTGAAACAAATAATCGATCTGAAATACTCGACTGTACACCAGCTATCTCTCGACGCGAGGCTAATCGAACGTTACATATCGGCACCCATTCATCGAGACTCATTCAAGGAATAGAAATGAGCTACGATCGCCCGTCACGGCTCGACGATTTCCCCCTTTTCCAAATGAATATTCCATCTGTTCCGACGGTTACTTATCGAGCAAACGCTTTAATCGCGCAACTCGCTGGCAAAGCCACGCTTTGTCATCGCGTAATTTACAACGAACCTTCGGCTCGTTCATCGATCCAACGTCTAATCAACGTCGCTTAATTATCGTTCCTCCAATGACAGATGCATCCGTTTCCAACATCTTTGGAATTCGTTATTCGATTTCGACGCTGTCTCACTATATATATATATATCTTAATTTTTCCCCCACTCCATTCATAATTTCGATGGATCGTCGCGCAAATGTAATTTCTATCACAAGAGGATCACCACCTCTCGTTAATTAATTTCTTTTTCGAATTAATAGAAACTTTATACGAAGCATTTACACGACAAATCGTCAAAATAACGTGAACATTCGAAACGTATCGAGTAAAAATTACCCAATTATTGGACGAAAGTACGCGTGTAAAGAAAAAAAAAAAAGCAGCCAAGTATAATGAAAATAATCCTGGATCAAAAGTAGCCCGCATACCTCTAACAAACCAGGAAACCGGAAACTGATCCCGCTAATACCGCCGTGAATCCATTTAATCGAGAAGTCCTACATAATTTACGTGTACCGGGCGGCGAACGAAGCGCGCATAGATCCTCCCCCAGACCTCGAAACAGCTTACATAAGCCGTGGACTGGCTTAAGCTACCTTGAAGTCGGTCGTTGCCGCTGTCTCCCGCAATCGTTCCACGCCGGCGTATGCATCGAACGTTCCCTACAACCGGCCGACCGGCAATCAACCGACATACAACAACGCGTGCACGATACGGCAACGCACGAGAAGAGGAGGAGAGAGGAGGAGAGAGAGCAGGAGAAAGGAGAGGAGAGAGAGAGAGAGAGAGAGAGAGAGAGAGAGAGAGAGAATAGATTTCAATTTGAACGTGGGAATGGGGTGAGAGGGGTGAGAAGAGAGGTGGTCTTCTCTGTGCCGGTATTGATCTTCTCCGTGGGATGGACAATAAATTGTTGATTCGAGTTGTTGGTCGAGGGATACGTCGTTAAGGAGACGATACACGTCCCTCCCTCCTCTGGACGGGGGCTCCACTACTACTACTACCACCACCACCTTCTATTATTATTCCCGCCGCGGATTCCGGAGATGAACGCGCCACTAACGAGCCAATCTCTGCGCGAATGGAACGTTTAATGATCGTGGCGTGTGATCTTCGTGCCAATCGGCCGGCCAAGCCTATCTCTCTCTCTCTCTCTCTCTCTTTGCCCTTAGCTTCCTCTGCACATCCCTTGGCTAGAGAAGTTTTTCGATTTGAGATTGAAAGTAAGCAAGTTTTTTCGAGAGTAATGTAAAAAAAGAAAGAAGAGGAAATAATATAACTTGACGATCACCTTTAACAAATATCACGTATTGCCGATAAATTTGAGGGAAAACTTCTTCTCCGTCAAAAGAAAGATACGCATAATTCCAGAAAGATTTTCTTGGAACGAAAGAGAAGCAACTTTTTTCCTGTTGTTGTTGTTGTTTTCCTCCAAAGGGAAGTTGTTCCGCAGGGGTAGAAGAAATTCTTGGGGGCAAGTTTGCGACGAGTTTAACGGCCACGCGACCAACCAATTGTTTCCAGAAATCTGATCGAAACGTCGAGACGACCTAATTCCAGGGGGACGTGACCGAAAGAGGGGAGGGGGTGGTGATGGGGGGTCGTGTTTCGAGAGAGAGAGAGAGAGAAAGGGAGCACGTCCACCCCTTGGCGCAATCGATTCTAACGAGAGAGGCTTAGGACGGCCGATCAAGCTCGTATAAATCACGGCTCCTTCCCCGACGGGGTGTTAAGGCGGACGGGAATGGTGTTCTCGATAAAAGTCACCGGACCGCAGGAAATTCCTCTCCCCCGAGTCGAGCTTGGGAGGGGGAGAGACATTGGTTTCTCGGGCGCGGGATTACCTACCACCAAGTTTCCTAAATGTGAGACATTGGATCGGCGACAAGTTGGATTTTACCTGCAACAGAAAACGACATTCGTTAGATGAATAATAATATATTCCCTTATTCTTTTTTATCGACAAAATTTTTCTACTCCTTCAATAATACACGATCCGAAATCCTCCCCCAAAAATAGAGATAAAGAAGATTCGTGTCGTTCGCGTTAAAATAAAAATTAATTGATAATTTGATAATTAGTTCGAGGTATTAAAAGAACACTTTTCAAAAATACTCGAACACGAAGTTACTCTCCGTTTGCAAGATCAATACGAAAAAAAAAAAAAAAAGAAAGAAAGAAAGAAACAAGCACGGTACTCAATTTCGAACAGTGTTAAAGTCGATGGTTACAACAACAAGAACTCTCTCGGCATCTTTGAAAAAAAAAGAAAGGCAAGTAGAAAGAGAGAGAGAGAGAGAGAGAGTTTATTTATGCCAGGTCTAACCACGCTCGAAAGGGTTGAACAAACGAATACATCACGCGCGGCGGGGAAGGAAAAGTTGTAAGCAAAGAGCACACGCGTACCAGATGTAATAACTAATGGCAATAATAACGACACAATGGCCTCCTCGTAGACCGAGCGTGCTCGATGTTGATTTACTTTTCACGCTCGGCCACCACTAACACGCGCGCACCAACGCACGCACGCCCACGCGCAAATGCAAAATCCATTCCTCCTCGTCGTGAGCCCATTCCCCTCCCCTCCCCTCCCCTCTCGACCAGTTCTTCGTGACGTCGATGGCGCGTGAACGATACGAGTAACCGCGAGTTACGAATCGATTCGAGCGGAGGATCGTGGATCGAGAACAGCGCACGACACGCGTGTGGCGCGCAAAAACCGGCCGCCACCGTCCACGTTCCAATTATCACGATCGAACGTTCACGCTCGATTTCAGAGAGAACCAGTCCCCGCGCTCTTTATCAAAAGCAAAGCCTCGACGAAACGGCCGGGGATAATTGGTAATTTCGATCCATTTGTCAAACGCGCGCCAACCTCGTTCGACCGTGTCACCGCGAGCTACTTTTGCAAACGAGCCTGTACCGTAAATCTTGGCGAATTCCACACGCGTGATACTTTTTTTTTTTTTTTTTTTTTTTTTACGAGCTTCGAGCTTCGAAGGTGTAGAAGGAGCTGGAAATATCGAGCCGGGATTGGAAGTGATGGAACGATTTTCGTCGCTCGTTTTTGTCGTTTTTATCGAAATGAATGAATTTCCCTCTTGGTTTCAAAAGTGCGAAGGATAAATAACGATTTAACGATTCGAGAAAATGGTATGTTGCGGGTGAAATATATCTGGAAAAATGATAGTTTTCAATGTATTGGAGAGTATTAATTTTCATTTACGTGAGTTGTGAATCGCGATTCTTCTCTCCAAGAGAGAAGAATGCCACGTAAGGGTAAATAATACGTGGATCAAAAAGAACGATGAACCGCGGAAACTCGCGGTTGAGCGCGCGCGCGCGCCATTTGCAAAGCAACTCGGCTTGAAATTTGCATAACCTGCGACGCAAGACGATTTCCATAGAATGCAAAAGGTTCGACAACGATTCTCGTTGTGTACAATTGACTGCGTAATCGCTTTTATAGAATTAATAGAAAAGATCGATGTAAATTCTCCATGTACACGTGGATAATTTCGATCGTAAAATAACGAACACCGTCAATCGAACGACGATCGAACGATTTAACGATTTAGGCAAAGAAAATGAAAAACGTTGAAAATTTGCGGGCCCGTAATTATTTACTATATATAAATAAGCGCGAATAAAAATACGAAACGACTAGCGATAAAAAGAGAAAAATATCATTGTCCAGACATTACGCGCGATCGTTAATTGACAATTTGATAGTTTCTGAAAGTGAATTTTAAATATGCTCAAATAAATGCTTGCCCTTTCTCATTCTGCATTCTTTCAAATTGCCCAATCCTCGATTATTCGTTATTTTCCACGGTTATATTGCGCGGTATATTGAAGTGAACGGAAGATGGGATACCAAAGATAAGAAAGGCGATAACGATAGGAGAATTTTTTTTTTTTTTAAAAAGAGAAAAGCTTTCCCTTCTCGATGGCAAATATTAGCAAGTTGAGCCATCACATCATCGAGAGAAAGGAAATCGCCTTGCCCTACTTGGCCGTGGAAATAGCAGCCGATTCGAGTTCGAACAATAATCGCGTTAATTGGTCCCCGGATTTGTTTGCCATAGGCTCGTGTTAAAAATCCGTACGTGTTCGTTGCCTTGGCGAACATTAACGAAACACGCTCGACGTTATCTCAAGAAAGAACGAACGTTGTGTTATTCATGATTTGTGGCCTGGGCAAAACACGTATACAATAAAACGCGGACTCTCTCAAATAGGTTTACAGGTATCGTAACGCCACGTGCTCCATTGTTCGAGCACCGTGCAGTTTGATAACCGACAAAGTGGAGGAATAGTTCGAGGAAGATTGAAATTTGATACCCGATTTCCCCAGTCTGATAAATTACAATGGAAAATTCATATAATAAATTTCGATATAATCTCTCTTGACCAGTTGAAAAAAAGCAACACGAGTGATACTATTAATTCTATTAATTTTCGATCTATTTAAAAATCTATAGACACAGAAGTTGAAAGCAAATTTAAAAAAAAAAAAAAATAGGGAAACGAAAAGATGAAACAATTCTAATTATTATTTACATTGATAATTAATATTTCAAAAATGTCTCCTTATCTTTCACATACCGCGCGTTGTATCCTCTTCCAATTAATGGAATGGAAAATTATTATTACGGCAACCGAGTTCCAGCCACGAAACGCAAATGCAGAATAGCTGTCGCATACCGACGGTTTACGAGCCGATAAGATAGAACCGGCTTGAAGTATTGTTTCTCCCATGGCTGGAGGAATAGGTTTCCACGGAGGAAACTAGGTTTCGCGTTCGAAACGCATTATTGGACGATAAGATAGGGAGGAGAACTGGCTCCGCGCTTCGACGATGTTTGCCAATCGTGGGGGTCTTAACCATTCGTTCGAGCCGACTCACTTTTCAAACTCGCGCGCGGCTTCGTTTCGCCTCGCTGATTCATGCAACGACTTTAAACCCGATACGCAAAGTGGAACGGTGGCGATGTTTTAGAATTCGATGTGGCGTTCTAAACGGTTGGCGGTGAAGCGAACCCTTTTTCAAACAGTAATAATGTGGAATAATTGAATCGAATCAAAAGATTCGAAGAACTGGATTACATTGTTTGCATTCCGTTACAAATAAATGTGGATATGTAAAGATCGTAAAGTGAAATTCTAAACTTGAGAGATCATAAAGAAACACAAATTCGTTTGATTCAATTAAAATTATCCAAATGGATAGCGCTTTGATTAAATATCCTTCAAAAGCTTGAATAATTTAACCCTTGATTACGACGACTCGTAACAAAATTAAGAAATTAGGAAAAAATTCGAGGAAATTTTAAATTCCAAACCAAGGAAACAATATTACCAAAAAAGAAAGAAAAAATCAAAAATTTAACAAAGATAGAAGAAGCTCGTTCGTAGAAGCCACGAGGGGGATGCGACAAAACCTCATAAATCGCGACAAAATCTTTCGTCCAGAGAGAAAGAAGAAAGGGGGAAGAAGAAAGAGCGCGTTGGAGATCGGGGAAAAAAATATAACACGTCATCGAAAGTTGGAGAGTTGACCCCCTCCTGGTGGCTCGTTTCCTGGCCTGGCGAGTATTTATATTTCTCCGCCGCTTTGTCTTCCTTTGTCGCTGAATAATCGGAAAGGCGTGGACAGGGCAATGGCGGCGGCGGAAGTGCGGAGCGTGGATTCTCGAGGCGCGGAAATGGGGTGGTAGTGTAACGGGACCGCCGGGTTGGCAAGGTGGAAGAGGCGACGAACATCGTGAAGGGAGAAAAACAGGAAAGGAAGAGAGGGAAGGGGGGGGGGGGGGGGAGAGGAGAAAAGGGAGAGAATCGGCAACGGCAGCTGCTCTCTCGAGCATTTAGCGAATTTTGCCGCGAGGCATTAAAGGGAGGGCCCCTTCCTCCCCTCTCCTCCCTTCGTTTCCTTTTTTCCCTTCGACTTTCCTCTTCTCCTCGTTTCCTTTTCGACACGCAGGGCAAAAATGAGCGAGTGGAAAGGCCGCTGGCCGGATTCACACGCCGAGGAGGACCCCTGACGGGGCACACACCCCAGCCTCTTCTCCCCATTGCCAATGAAAATCCTGAGAAACTGGTAAACACAGCTCCCAGGAGAGGGGGAGGGGGAAATCCTTTCCATTCGGTTCCTTTCCTTCGTTTCACCTGGAACGTTCTTGTCGACGAGCCTGCACGTCATTTTCGATCTCGTTTCTTGCACATTGGTTTTCGTAATCGATTGTCGAAAATCAATCTAGTCTATGTAGCGTGATAAATTTTGTTTAAATCCGTATTAGACGTTACAATGATGGAACAACGAGAAAAGGGAGAATATCTTAGAGAGAGAGAGAGAGAGAGAGAGAGAGAGAGAGAGAGAGAGAGAAAACGATCCAAGGGAAAACTTGCTACGTTATTTTCAGAAACGTGAAGCGTAACGCGAGGATTCGAAGGAGATGAGGATGACACTTTGAACAATGATGCTTCACAGTTGACTGGAAGCAGATGTTTTTTTTTTTTTGCATGCGAGAGAGTTCCTCTAGGGGATGTTTTTATCCTCTTCCGAGCGAAGAAAGAGAGATGCAGGCGAAATTTAAATTTACCCCTGGACCAGGCTGCTTTCTCAGCGATCGCGTAAAAATGAAATCGATGCCTCTCGAAATTCATCTTTTCACCGGACCAATATCATCCCTATATATAGACTTATTTCAAACACTTATTCCACACCCCTAGGTCACCCTGTAGATCGCTATAAAAAGTCGCTGAGGTCGCGTCACAGGCATCCAATGTCACCCGAAGGGCACCCAGTTGGTCCCTCTCCCACCCTTATAAAAACCTTATTCCTCTCGTATTCCTTTAAAAAGAAGAAGAAGAAGAAAAAAGTATACGATTCAAAGTCGGGCACATAACACATTCCCTCGAACGATCCAATACGATAAAGCTCAGAGAATCGATGGGAACCACCATCCTCGCGACTGATTCCTCGCCGAACGTCGATATTAAATCGTTACTACTCGGATGTATCTCGGTGGTATCCAAGAGGGAGGAGGGGTGTGAGGCGTGTGTAGCACGGTGCGCGAATTATGGTTAACGGGCTGGAAAGGTAAAAAGGGCGGCCTCCACGAGAAAGAGAGAGGAGGTTCGACGAGTATGGGAGTATGGGCAACGCGATCGTCACAAAAGATCGTCGTTGGCTATGGGGGTTGCAATATTTCTGTTATGGTACATTAAATTCGTACGAGTTTTCTAACGCGACCACCGCCGTCAATAACGGGGAATCGGCGAGAAATAACGGAGGGAGAACACGCCGGGATGGGCGAGAGAAACACATTTTCTTCCTCCATTCCTCGCCCTGCTTATTTTTCTTCCTCGTCGTCCTCCCTGGAATTCGGAGGTTCTTGTAACCGATCGATCGATCGATCGATTTTTGCATCTCATTCAGCCTCGTAGCGAGGAAACCTCGCTGCAGGAAAAAGGAAATCAAATCGCTCGATCACTTATTGGTCAATGTTTTTAAGGAAAATTGTTTCTGGTTTCTCCTGGTTATATATATTCTATTCTGAATTCACGTAATTTTGATTTTTAATAAACGATAATGAAATTTTAAGGGACGATTTGGAAAATGGAATACCGTTTTTATTTTTCTAGAAAGATTCGATTAAGATCGATTCTAAGTTCGATTCCTTGACGATGAATGCTTTTCTTGGTTCTCATGAATTTATTCTTGCAAATTTTCAACTCATTTTTCATTCGGTTAATCGAAATTCATGTTTGCACGACTTCGCGCCGACTTTGATGGACTTTGTAACTTTGCAAATGGAAAACTCTTTTTTTTTTTTCCCTAGTCTTTTTTATCAATTGATTTAATTAAAATTGTTTATCCTTCGTGGCAACAACATTCTACACATAGATAGATGAATAATGATCGACTATGAATATGATTCATTATGACTAATGATTATGAGCGAAACTTTGTATAAATTTATTTATATAATTTCACGGTTATGAATCTTTGTTATTTCGAATAAAAGTTTACACGTAGAGAAGATTTCGCGTGACTTTGAAATAAATATTCTCCAATTAAATATTAATCGTTTCACGTTCGAATGATTAATCAATTTTGTGATACTGAAAATTTCCAAACGTGCATAAATGCGTACTAAAATTATATCGTAATCGAATATATTACATATTACAATATATTACGCGAGAGAGACTAAAATTTATATCGAAAAAGAAAAAAAAAAACAGAACATAATCGATAAACATTTCCATCGAATTTCTTACCCTGTCCTCTCCTAGTTTTGCCTTCTTTCACACCGCAACATAAAGTAGTATCAGCGAACGTTCGATCGTTCCTCGTCGCTCTTTTTCAATTTGGCAAGCGTAGTTGAAGAGGGGAGAAGGCGGCCGCCCAGGAAAAACGAAAGCTCGAGCAGAATTATCTTTAAGCAAGGGAAGAAGGAGGAAAGAGGAGGAAAAAAGGAAGGCTCGAGGGTCTCGGACAACACAGGCGTTCGGAATCGAAACCTGGTCTTTTTCTCTCTTACAATTTGCATACCTTTCCAACCGATCAAATGACCCTGCGAAACGAGGATAAGGGTCCTTTCTACCAAGTCTAATGGCCTGCGTTCCAAAGCATCTGCTACGAATGGCAACGCCACCGCTGACCGTGGTTACGTAATTTTCTAACGAAGAACAGTCTGTCTCTTTCTCACTTCTAGAAATATCATCCAACCTTGTAACCCTTGTTTACTAAAAAAAAAAAAAAAAATCTTAAGACACCTTCGTTCTTTCTCGTGCGCTTCGAACGAAAATTATCAACTCTGATTATAATATCGAAGCGAAGATAATCACGTTTTTCTTCGAAAGAAATCTTGATATTCCCGTTTCTTTCACATCTTAGAATTATTAATTCCGGATCCTTATTCGATATATAAAAACAATTTAAATTTTCGATTTATATCTTAACTCTTCCCCCCTCCCTTCCCAATAATTTTTCTTCGCATTCTTCAAAAGAAAAAGAAAAAAAAAAAGATCCTCGTCCAAGGTTACTACCACCATCAACAACCCCCAACTCAAGAAACACTCTCTCCCCCCGTTTCACCACGTAACCGCAGCGGCGAATTATCAACGAGTCTGAGGAACGTGGACAATTTTCCCCGGGTTGTTTGCGCGGAACGTGACAAAACGAGAGAGCCGCACGTGAAAAGAAGGGGAGGGAAGAAAGAGAGAGAGAGAGACACAATAGCATGGCATAGCACCGGGCGTTAATAATGAGCCCAAGCCCGATTCCTACGGCATCGGTGTCACGTCGCTTTGTTCGCTCTCGCGCATTATTCGGCCCGCTCGCGTATCTCGAATAATCAGTCGCGTTTTACCGAAATAGCAACGCGCATTGTCCCTCGGGGTCTAGACGACGACGTGCAATATCACGTGGAGAACAAAGGCCGGGCAGAGGGAGGACGATCGTCGTCGGAGAGAAGTTTGCCACCACGGTTCCTGCGAGCGGGACAAAGAGAGAGAGAGAGAGAGAGAGAAAGAGAGAGGAGGAGGATAAGAGGTCCCAGAAAAAGAAAGTTTCGGAAAGAATCCCTTCCCGATCGTTCTCCTCCCTTTTCTTCTTCCTCCTCCTCTTGCTTCGAGAGGAACTGCAGAGTTCGAGAATTCCAATTTTCGAAAACTTTCCCGTTAATCGAACGATTCCCGACCACCAAAAACACTCGTGCTTCCTCCAACCATTCGTTTCATCGAGTCGAGGATATGATTTCTCTCTCTTTCTATATATATATATCGATTCGTGCAACTTTGCCAAACTTTCTCCGGTAACCCATATATATGAAAGAAGCTGCGAATGGAGAAAGAGAGAGAGAGAGAGAGAGAGAGAGAGAGAGAAGAAAAAAGGAAAAAAAATGCCACTCGCCGGTTAAGGCAACGTGACTTCCAAGACGTAATGAGAGAGACCGATCTTCTTCTCCTCCTCCTCCAAGGAACAGGTTTTGTTTCACGCGTGCAAAATAAAGAGAAAAAAAAATAACTTTTGCGGAAGAACGAAAACGGAGAAAGAAAAACGATAAAGAACGAGATAAAGAGAGAGACATCGGTATCCATCCACCATTTGGTTCGAGCGGGACAAAGAGCGGGTTCGAGATACTGCGGGGACGCATTATGACCGATGAAATACCGTATTAAGGGTCCCTCCCCAAAGCAGGCCTCATCCTAGAAACAGACGCACCTGCCACTCGTTCGTCCTCAATCCGGGACCTTTTTCGAACCCTCGAGCGAGAGCCACAAGGCTCTTCGAATGGGATTGTTTCTCTCCCTTGTATCTATCCTCCTCCTCCTCCTACTCTTATTTCTATGTCCTCTCTCTCTCTCTCTCTTGCCAATCTCGCGACACGAGGCGCTTTGGTCACGAGTCTCATCTCTCGGGAGAATAGACAAGCGTATATACACGATGGCCGTGCGCTTATTGGATATCCGAGCGTGGAGTGGCTCCGTCCAAGAAGGGAGGACGATTCTTCGTTAAGAAGATTACCGGATTCGAGGGACCTAACGTTACCTGACCGGCGATTATTATTTCACGGGGGTGGGCCGAGGAGATTCGAGAGGGATTTCGTTTCGGGAGGGTCTCGTGCGACCCCGTGACTCGGCCGATAAATCGTTGAACAGGTGTAAAATTATCTGGTGACGATTTTGGATAGAGAGATGTTATTCCTCGCGAGGAATTTCGTGGAGATTAAAAAGTAATGGGTGATGTAATTTTTTAAGGAATTTTAATAAGGCGACGAATTTTAATAAGGTGACGTCTCGAATTTTTTTCCATAAATGGATTCGAAATGACTTCTTCTCTTTCTCTCTCTCCTCGATCTCTTTTTAGGGTAAATAAATAAAGGAATCTTGGATAAATTCGAGCGAGTATTGCGTGGCAAGCGAGTTACTGGGAAGAGGATGACATCGCGATCGTAGATGGGGGGAATAACATTTCTTACGAGGAATATACGATGTTAAATGGTGAAATCTCTAAGGTAAATTTAAAGTCAATAGGTTTCCGTGAAAGTTACAAGGCGCGACAAGCTTTCTCGGATGGATGAATTGTTTGACCAAAGACTTTCACGAGGGTTAAAGTGAAATTGATTGTTGAAAATTGGCCGATAAAAGAATATTTCTAATTCGAGTTTGAATCGCGTCATTAAAATTTCCCTCCCTCGATTATACTCGACTATATACTAATCCCGGCACAACCAGACAAATTCTGTTTTCGAAAGGTTTTCCAGGTATCCTGATCCTGAACAACAAAAGGGTTACGTGTATACACAGCGCGTTATACGTGTCGAAAATTTAAGAAGGATTCCCGAGAAGAGAAAGAGAGAGAGAGAGATAGAGAGAGAGAGCTATACATTTATACACGTGTCCCATCGACAAAGGTGTAACTGGTATAAAATAATCTCATTTGCAAATAAATGAAATATTCTGTTTTCTTTGTTTAACAATTTGAAGAATATTTGTTCAATGATTTATCGTTTAAGAATATTTGTTCTTCTTCCCTGCCATCGAAACACGATGTTCTTTCTTGCACGAAGCAAAAGTCGTTATCTGAAAAATTGACACAGCTGGCAACGAAGTAATAAACACAAAGTACCGGTAATTTCGAGTTAATGAAAATATATATTTATTAGCTAGTTTTAGTTATTTGACAACACCTCGTATGGGTAATGACACAAGATGGATAGATCGTTATTTGTCACGCGTGTTATCTTCGAGAATTTATATTCACGCGGACAAACATGTGTGTTTAAGATGTGGAAGAAGAAAAAGAAGTATAAAAAACAGGAATTTCGATAGCTTCCGACAGTAGAAGCGAAAACGACTTTGAAAGAAGAATATGCCCCGCTACATCTTTACGTGTATACTTATTGCTACACTCCTCGCTGTTTGTAAGTATTATATGCTTTTTTTATAATTCCCATAATTGCATGACAAAATACGACGTTATTTAAATGCTAAATAATTCGTTATAAGCAACAAAAAAAAAAAATATTTCGCTAAATAAAATAAATATATACGCAACGAAATTTTCGAAATAATTCAAATATTTGCAATCGTTGACTTTCTAACAAAAGTAAAATATTCTCTTCGAAAGTAAAATAAGAATTAAGTATCGGTCTTTTAGCGTAACTTCCAATTGGAAGTACGATTTCAATTTCGAAAAATATTGCGATTTTATTTATGTTTACGCTTTTCGTAAACAGATGTCGATGCACAAAAGAACGAGGAAAATATAAGATGCGAAGAAAATGAAAGACCATACATATGTGGATCGTTGTGCGAGCCATCTTGCGACGCTCCACATCCGAATCGTATATTTTGCCCGAGAATCGTAAGCATCGCAAAGAAAAAAAAAAAAAAAAAAACATTACGTTAAATCAATTATGTGACAAGATTCTGAAGTAATTTAATTTATCGCAGGAATGCACGTGGTCGTTGACCGGAGGTTGCCGATGCGAGCAAGGCTATCTCAGAAATAATAATGGCGTTTGCGTGCCATCCTCGCAATGTTAAAAGCAATGTCCACGAACGTATCCTTAAAAACTTCGATAACGGTAAATCATATTGCAAAACGATTTAAAAAAAAAAAAAAAAAAAAAAAAAAAAAAATAATCTCCTATCCCATTTGTTGAATAGCAATATATATCGCAATATATTATAGAAGAAAAAAAATGTCTTTTCTCGATTTATTTACCTATATAGAATAGCGACAAAAAGAAAAAAAGAAAAAAAAAAAAAAGAAAAGAAAAAGAAAAATCTCACTCATCGATGTAACGACATTTTCAATATAAAAATATAATTAAAAAAAGAAAAAAGGAAATTTTGTTTCTCACCTACAAATATACGATCACGCCACGAAGGTTAGGAAGAAAAATCACTTATCGTGCAAGCTCATACTTATTCGATCTCGATTGGAATTTCGTCACACTCCGTTTCTCTCCCCACGATCAAACAACAACACCACCCAACCGAGACGTTTCGTCGATTCGATTTGACCGTACGGGACGAGTCGCCGCGGCTAAATATGCTCCAACGAGTCAAAAGCTTACGTAAAACCTATAAACTTTTCCTCGTATCGCCTGCCCACCAATCTACTACCGCTTGACTATTCGCTTGATTAATAACGACACGTGAGCCGAAGCACGGACGAGCACGGACAAAGCGTGGGCCCACCTTCCACCGTCCAATATCGCTAGCGCGCGATCAAGAATAATTTAACAACTGTTCCCCTCGCATGAGCGCGGGTCCCCTCCCCCGCCCCCAGCGTGTAACAGGTGCCTATGCTGCTATATACAACGCCACTATCGCGATAATTCGCGTGACTTCGTTTATAATTCCCAACCGATGACGTGTTCCCGAGCGACTCTCGTTTCCGCGAAACGAGGCCCGTGTAATTCCGAGGAAAAATATTTTCGCTTATCGGCAAGGTCGTCGGGGGAAAAATAGCGTCGAGTTTGTTGGAGGGAGGGGTGTGGCAAGCTTGGTCGACGATCAAAGAAACAATTTGTTGGGAACGAAAAGGAACAGAGATTTCCAAGGGTCAACGCGAGGGAGAGGAGAGGGTGTGCGTGCGTGTCTACCAGGAAGAAATCCCCGTTTTCTTCGAGATAAAAGCACGGGGAGGGAATATAGATGGGAAGCTTGAAAGCTCCTTCCTATCGTATTTATGAGCTAGCTCTGAAACATATACGTATATGTTTTCGAATGTAATTCAAAGCTTAGAACTTTTGTATAGTAAAATCGAGTCGATAATATGTAGATAATGTAGATAAATAAAGGAGTTGAGATTCATTTTAACCCTTTGCTCGCCCGACGACTTTTTCGATCGAGACGATAAAGAAATAAAGATCTAAGAGGATTCTACTCGCAGAATCGATACTGCGCTCTTATTAATTGGAGATAATCTAGCGTTAAATCACTCGAGTTGGGACTCGCAAAGGGTTAAAGTTGCGACGAAAATTGTGAAAATACGTGTGATTCGCACGAGCGTGGAAATTGGTTGAAAGCTCACGTCGAGAGCGCTCCTCAAACGAGAGAAGAAAAATCCGTCCCCTTTGAACAACACCCCTCCGTCGATTCTTCCCGCGGGAAGAGGGAGAAAAATACTTTTCTTCGATTCCTTCCTCCCTCCTCCTCTCTTCCTTTCGCTTCATTCGTTCCCCGGTGGGAGAATCGACACCCGAAAATCGCGAGGCATTGGCACGCAATCAAGCGACGACATTCGGCTCGAGCCGAATCCACAGAGAAGGGTGGAGAGAAAACTCCACCCCTTCCCCTCCAATCGAATTAATCGCGGCGTGTTAGCAGCTGTCGATCGTTGCGACGTCGTTCCGAGAAATCTGGAAATGCGAAACACGACGACCACGCACAGGGTTTTTCCTTTTGTTCGTTCCGACGAAATAGAGTACTGGTGGCCTTTCTTCTGCTTCCGGTGGCCTCGATCAATAGGGAAAAGATTGCACGGAATAACGATTAACGAGGGCGCCTCCACAGGGCGGTGGAGGAAAAAAGGGTGCATCTGTATGCGCGCTCGTTGACAGGGTTTTCGGTGGTTGAATAGAATCGATTGAAAATCAAATTCTTCCATTGTCGGGTAGGACGACAACCGGTTCCAGTTGCACCGGAACGTATTACAATAGCTTGGAATAGTTCGAAGAATGAACGGCGTTGGTACGTTGGAATCGTTTGAATTTTTGCGGCCAGATCATAAAGTTCTCATTCTACTACGAATGAAGTACTACTGCGAAGATTGTTCTCAACTTCTGAGAGAGTGAAACATGTTTTCCAAAAAAATATTCGTTTATCTTACATCAACTCTTTCCATCTTGATGCGGAAGATTGATGTCTCGATGGATATTTTTTTGTGAGACAATTTTTATTATAATAAATGTGGAATAACGTACAAATTTAAATAATACGAAATTAGCCAAGTATGCCAACTTCTACGCCTCTCGAAAAGCGTCTCGTTGTTAGTCACCGGCGATTACGTAACCTCATCGCGTACGTGCAACTGAACATGTAGATAGCTTCACAAAGGAAAAAAAATAAGCAAGATTAACGATATGTTTTTTTTTTGTTTTATTTTTTCTTTTTTTTTTTTTTTTCGGAGAAAAACATTTTCAAAGTCACGGAAGACAACGACTCATCGGAACGGAATGTGGCGTTGTTCGATCGATCAATTTTCCCGCGAATTTTTCTTTGAGAAAAATCATTGGATCGTTTTCTTTCGTGTCGATCGACTATCGCACAATGTTTACGCGAAAAAGTCCGTTATACAGAGCTCGTTCGAAACAAAAAGAGATTCTAGAGATTAAAATTCTATTGCACAAAGATATCACACAACATTTATCTTTCGAATTATTCTTGCTAATTCGCTCTTCTCGCTTCATTTTACGCAAAAATTAATATAGCGTGTTAGTAGATTTTGCCAGACGGAAAAGGCGGAAAAAAATATCCCCTCCTCTCTACCATTAAAAATGACTCCACAACTCCACAAGAATACATTATTATTCCCACCAACGACTAACAAACGTTCGTATAATTGGCGTAACGTTGCTCGGATTACTAGTTTAAATAATATATAACTCGGCTAGAATTATTCAGTTACAAGTACGCTTCGTACATAAATATTTAAACGTGGAGATCAGATGATCATAGAGTTTGGGTACTTCGATTCAGAGAATTCAATTGATGAAATACAAATGATCCAAATATATACGACCCAAATATATATGATCCATGTATGGATGATTCATCTTGAATGACTCTGGCTGAGATAGGGCTCCTCGAGGAGTTCAGATATAACCGAAATTATCCAAGTTCGAATAACAAAGATAATTCCGACTACTAGAGAGGGAGGGATTCAAGTATGACAAGATTTCGAATATCTATATATATATATTCCAACAAATAAAGTTCTTCCGCACGAAATAACTCTCTATCGAAATTTCCGCCCGCCACTTTCGTACTTATCTCGATCTCTAAAAATCTTATTGCTTAAATTTTTATTTGCGCGAACACCCGATAGACACGCACCACTTCGCGCGTATTGCGTTTCTCCCCTCTCTCTCTCTCTCTCTCTCCTCGTTCCCTTGGCTGGCAGCAAACAACTTACATAATACCGTATATTTATCCACCGGCACGAGTTTACTGCACTACCGACACCGTTCTCAACTCTGTCTTTCTCGTCTCGTAGTTCCGCCACACGCAGCGAGGGGAAAAGCGCGAGCGTGGCCGAGCATACGTGTTCATTACGTAGCCCTGGAGCAGTCGGTCGACCGGGGAAAACACGTGACGCGTCGACGTCTCATTAAGAAACGACGCCGGCGTTCGTTCGTTCGTTCGTTCGTTCTTTTCGACCCGGCCACGCAGAGCCCCGTCACGAAGGGAGAGATTATTTATCGACGCGTGTTCGTCCACGAGAAACACGTCTAATTATCTTGGATAACGTGATTTGTGGTATTCGAGTATCTTTGTTCACGAGAGAACGAGATATTTCGATCGTCACGATATTGCTTCGAACGAAAAAATTCGCTTTACGGCTCGAACGCAGATGAGTATCACGTATCACGATGATTTATATCAAACTTTTCTTCCCAACGATTTCCGCTTCGATTATAATCGTATTGTCTCTCTCTCTCTCTCTCTCTCTCTCTCTCGTACCAGAGATGTATTTATTTATATTTATCTCGAGATTCAATTTCATTGTACGTAAAATATCGTTTTACGATTATCGATATCTTAACAATATTACATCCACGACGTATTCGTCGATAATCTTTCTCGTCGACGTTCCATCTAACGGGCAAACCTCCATTTTTAAAAAAACAACCTCCTTGATCGAGACGTACACGTTAAACGTCTCCTCTCGAATATCCGTTCCTCGTCCACGATATTCACAGAGCCTCCGTCGCTCTATTATTCCAACCACGCGTACGACTCTCTACGGCTCGTTTGGAACGTAGCGAAATTCCAACCGGCGAGTATATCCAGTGGATCTCAAAAAGCTCTATTCCATCGGGCTCCGTCTTTATCGAGTGGATCGAGCGCGTACGCATTCCTATCGCGTATCGCTGACAACAAGATAAATCCCCCCCTCGAGTCTAGGGGGAGGGGAGGAGGCGTGTTATCGCCTCCTCACGAAGTTGCAAGCGCTCGTGCGAAGACACGCGCGCAAGATAAGAGCGCCAAGCGGGCGCTGAGAATAGACGAGAGACGGTAAACAAGCGTCGATGCCAGACGATAGCGCGCGCAACCTAGCCCAAGAAAAACCCGATTGTCGGGCTATAACGTTTCCGATACGACGCAGAAGCGCGAGTGTTTACACGTCGCGGCGCGGACGTTTCCATTCGTGGCGTGGTAGAGGAGGGAATCGTAGATACACGGGCCGCGACGAGGTCGTTCGGGCATGGAGGGAGGGGGAAAAACTACGTTTGTTTTCGCTACCGAACGCTGCTACTGTTGTGGATTCTAATTGGAGATTTGGAGAAGATAAGAGAAGCCCAAACGTGCACGTTTGAAACGCGTGCAGATTCACAGAACGTTTGACGGGTTCAATGAAATATTATGAAACGATTGTGTGATTTTTCATGAATTTATATAATAATATTTGCCGATAAGAAGAGGTATCGAGTATAGAGGAATACGTGTGGAGGAAAATTTATGGAATTTGCGTGTCGATTAAAAGACGTGAAATATTCGAGGGAGATTATTTTATGCATTGTGATTTTTATGAATTAGAAATTAGGCGGAGGAAGTTGTAAGGTTAGTTTTAGTTGCGATAGTTCGAGTCTATCGACTGCACAGCAGTTTTATTAGCGGAGAATCGAAACGTTACGTAAGAATCTACGGAACGCATTTGATATGCAAAAATATCCAAGAAATTGTATATACATATATTACGATTCTTATGAATTTAACATATTTGAAGCTATAAAAAAAAAAAAAAAAAAAAATGTTGAAATGTTATTCAATGATGCAAAGTCCGTCGAGTTTTATCGACGAGTTGTTGGAAAATTTAAATATTATACAAGAATCTACGGAACGCACACTATACGAAATTTTTAGACGGTAAAACAGATCGCTTGAACGCAGTTTCACGTGAAAATTGAAATTTGCATGATTCTTATTCGCGATCATCGTAAGAAACATAGAAAGAACGGTGCGAACAACGTGCGACGGAGCACGTGCAAGGAGGACGAGTAACATCGGCGGAGTAGAATTGATTTGTCTTCCACGAGAGGAGAACACACGAAGTCTCCTCTCTCCGCCACGAATCGGCCAATTATTCGACGCGAAAGACTCGTTATCCAATTTGGCTAACAAGGAGAACGATTGAACCGTCCGCCTCCTATTTTAACGAGCTTCTGGATGTCGCGAGCACACCGCGTTATATCTTTAACCCCCTTTTTCGACCCGTTCAACATTCGCATCCTGGCCAGGAAGATAGTTGGAAAATTCGCATGGAATAATTTGAAAATCGTACGAGACTCGCTTAATTTGAAATCGAAATAAAAATATAAACTACGAAAGAGAGACGATCAATGCCGATCGTTTACATTTTACACTCTATAAATTCAACGATTCTCGACATCCCCGCGACCAGATATTCAAACCGATCGTTTTCGATATTTATTCCGCTCGAGGTAGCCGAGGCCGGCCGAAACGACGTCTTGGTTGCGGCGCAAAAGAACGAAAAGCCGGCCTCTCACTCACAATGATTCACGGAACACGAGAATGAGGAGGATGTTGTGTATATATAAAGGGAGGCCACGGTCCATCACGTAGAGGATGCGCGCGCGCGCGCGTAGCCACGTAGCCGGTTTATTGCGAGCAAGTTCATAAGAACGTGACGTAACAGATAACGTGACACGACACCGTTTTCTCAAATGGATCGCGCGGGACAATTCGCGTGGGCTATCTTCCCTCGTTGACGAGGTGTAATACAACCTCGTCCAAGATCGCCCTGCTAATCGCGCAACTAGAAAAGCGCGATGGAAAAACCAGTCCTCTCCACCTTCACGCGGAGTCACGATAACGCGGGGGAGAGAGGAGGAAACGGGGGAGAACGGATTCTCTTAATGACATAAATACGCGACCTTTTCACGGTTCAACGCGCTTCTGGGTTACGCTCAACCGTGAACTTTATACCCCCGCGAGATACGCTCCGAGGAACTGCTATCTCTGGGTCGATGGGAAAGTTGCTGGTGAATTCCTTTTCCCCCGTATCTGTCATTCCGTTTCTTTTCTAGGCACTCGATATTCCTTGTTCTCGCTCAATTCGGAAGATTTTAATTTAAATTAGAAATCGAGGAAGGAAAACACGACTCCTTTCCTCTTGCACACCTTGAAACATGATATATACAACATGTAATAAGAAAAAACGATTATTGGAATCAAAATTGAAAGAAACAAAAAAAGATAAAAATTTTTTCCCTATTTTCCTAGATTCCCTCGACTATATCTTATATTCCTCGGAACACATGACACGAAGAAGAAAAAGCGATAATTATAAATATAGGGAGAAAGAAATTCCAGAAATGAAAGGAAAATTTCAACTCGAGGAGGGTAGTACGAGTTGACGAGGTCGGGGTCAGCACGTCGCAGAAGAGGCGATCGTCCGATAAGCGATAACGAGAGTACAACAAACCAACGATCCATCCACCAATCAGAATCTACACATCGGAGTGAAACGGATAAACGATAGACTCGTAGGGGATACGTATCGTTGCTTTATCACAGAGTCGGTCGCCAGCTACACGCAACACACAGACACACACACACACACATATATATATATATATGTAGTCATAGATGAGAAAGAGGGGGAAGAGCATCGAGCGGCGTGTGTATCGGTGAGCAGGCGCGTGCTGGTTGGCTGGCGCGTAAGAATAGAGCTAGTAAATAGCTCGGCCGGCTCGAACGATATTACTAACCTAGCCCAACGGTGTTACGACACAAGCCGACCGAGTCGACCCTGACGCAAAAGTAGCAGCGCGCGCGCTAACCTAGCCTAGCCTAGCCTAGCCTAGGAGCTCGAGAAGCGGTCGTTGACTGATTATTTTATGCGCTCGATGCAAGTGCGCTACACAACTCTGTGTGTCGATTCCGACTCGCCAAATCGGACCCCGATTCGTATATTTCGTTTCGCGTAACGACACCCACTGAATTGAATTTTGTATGCAAAGAAACGCATTTTAAATGTTATAACGTTTCGCGTGACGAGTTCGATTTTTGTTCGTAAAAATATTCCTTCTTGAAATTAGGGGATATTTGGAGATAATTTTTTGTGGTAGAGAAATAAAGTAAAAAACAATGTAAGTTGATGGTTATCGACACGAAATTATCGATACAATTTTTCGAATGTTTAAGATATAAGAAAACAATGATGTTTCCATTTCGTAAAAACGTACGAAGAAGATTGTCGAGGAAATTGCTCGATGATAAAAATACGACGAGGAATCGGTGAAATTTTGAGTTAATTTGAACGTATTTAGTTTCGATCGTTTTAAAATTATTACGCGAGTCAAGGTTAAATTTTTATCGAATTTTTATTTATTATTATTTATTATTTATTATCGCTTTTAACAATTATCTTCAAGGACTATAGATAATTTAACGTATATATAACGTACATATATCGGGTTTAAAAAATTCGAAAACATTAGAATTTTGACATTAGAAGTGGAAACATTGTTCAGGAAACAGGAAACAAAAAAAAGAATAATCATGTTTCGATACATTTCCGTCTATGTTCTCGTTGCTATAGTCATTTGTAAGTATTCTTCGCTCGAGTTAATGATAAAAAAAAAAAGGCATTAAATTAATTACCCTCGAGAAATTAGATTTCTTTGTAAGATAAACAAAATTTTACTCGTTTCCTGCAACTGCAAGATAAAAATATAATAAAAATTGGACTTCAACTTTCGACGAGAAAAACATGCACGAAATTTAGATTTAGATTTATACCAGACGAAAGAAATTATTGCAACACTTTACAAAAATTAACTTCAAATTTGATGCTTTCTATGTACAGATATCGATGCGAAGGTTTTCCCAATATGCGGACAGAATGAAAAACCGAACATATGCGGAGAAGGTATCTGCCCACCAACTTGCTGTAATCCAAAGATGGAATCGTGTTTCCTACTAGGTTTAGGACCTGTAAGTATTCGATTAATTATCTTACCACAAAATTCATTATACATAATACAACGAATAAACTTATTTCAGGTTTGCACATGGTCTACGACAGGAGGTTGTCGATGCGTTAACGGCACCGTTAGAAACGAAAATAATAATTGTGTACCGCTTTCAGAATGTCCACCTGAGATTTGCTCTTCGAACGAATAACGAACTTCAACGATGTTAATCTATATATCTATGTCTACATCTATATCAGAAAAGTAGAAGATAAATAGAAGATCCTTGTATAGCCATCATTGTCCATTGTAGAAAATAAGTCTTGTGTCAAATAAAGAGACTGTAATAGCTGAATAAAGAGTGTTCTTAATATTTGTTTTCCAATATTTGTAAGATAAAAAAAGAAATAATAATAAAAAAAGGAAAAAAGATGTTTTCTTGTCTTTTCTTCTCTCTCTTTTCCATTCTTTTCTTTTTCCCTTTAAATGTTAAATCGGTTTTCTATCCGCTGGTATCCTCTAGAAGAGAAACGCTATAAATTCTGAATTGATTTGAATACACAGAACAAGTAAGTAAGACATTACATAAATAACGATCACATGAGTCAAGTATTTTCAAATCCTTATATTTATCGTGTATCGTGCATGCTATCTTCACGATACCAGAAAATACACGCGATGCAACACGAAAAGTTGGGTATAAAAATCGAGAATGTTTAAAAGACTCGACGTTAAAAGAGGAAACGAGAAGAAGTTCGAGAGTTGAACTAATACTACTTTCGAAGAAAAACACGTCGCCATGTCACGATACATCGTGTGCATATTTATCGTTACGATTCTTGTTCGTGAGTATTCTAATTTCTCTGCAAATCGATACACAATGAATTATTAGTATAACGACAAAAAATCCCACAAAAAATAAATAAGAAAATTTGTTGATTTTTTTTTCTATAACTCCAAGATTAATTTGTTAAGATTTTCCTCAATGTATAGATATTAAAGGGCAATCGAAGGTGACGGGAAAAGATATAAAGTGCGAAAAGAACGAAGAAATGAACGTGTGTGGAAAATTGTGCGAGGCAACTTGCAACAACCCAAACTCGGATTTCGAACTTTGCCCTCCGATCGTGAGTCTTTCTGGAAAATTAAATTATCCAATCGTCGCAGGATTCGTGTTCTAAAATTAAACTACGAATAAATTTCAGCCATGCAACTCGGAAATCACGAGAGATTGTCGATGCACGTACGGTACTGTGAGAAACGAAAAGACCAAGGCTTGCATACCGCTCTCAAAATGTCCCAACATTCTTTAGAAATCGAGTCGATAACGTCAAATTGTACAAACAAATAAAGAATATTTTTACCATACACCTTCTAACACTTGTTACATAACAATAGATTAAAAAGAAAACTGTTTTCTCGATCTCTCATCTACGTGATAATGAACGAACAAGTAAAGTGTTCGTAAGAACTACTGTTGACGTAGATCTACGGTTAGATAAGAGCTTAAAATTTCGAAAAATTAACGGACAATGAAATGCAAATGTCTATATATTCAAGCGATCCCTGTTTTCCAACAATTTTATATGGTAATTTTATAATGGTATTTGTACAAACTCATGTTTTCGAAAAATTAAACGTAATTATTAAATTAACAAGAATATTATACAGAATAGGAAAATTGTAAACAAGGAAGGGAAATTTCCGTATTCGTTCATAATACTTCTGTTCTTTTAGATTTTATCTATTTAAATGATGTTTGTTTATGTTTGAACCTGTGTTGCAACAATCGTTACCTAAGAATTCGACACATCGAGTTAATAATAAAAATTAAATAAACAAAATATCGATAATTTCCCGTTAACGAAGATAATAATTAGCGAACACGTATAAATAATGTAAGAGTAATATGATCATTGGATTATAATTGGATTATAATTGAAGTATAAAAATCGATAACAATATCTTGAAAAAAATATCAAAGTCTCGATAATTAATACTCGTGTAACACATATCGGAATTATTAGAAATGTCTTCAATAACGATAAGCTACACGAAGAAATGAAAAAAATATTCTTAGCATTTTCTAATCGATTCATTGCATTTCTAATCATTCCTATATCAATTCGCGCAAGTTTTTTTATTTATAAATCGCTATCGTATCTGTCCGACAAAGGCAACCGACCACTACTCCACTACGCGCTAACGCTTCAGAGTCTGCATCTTTATAAAGCCGCGCACAATTTTTAATTCTGGCAACAATCGAGCGGACAAACTCGCCGCTAATGCCTCCATTGTTACTTCTTTCTCTCCGTGAAACCCGGCAAACAATAGGATTATGCCTCTCTTTTCCGGTAATTTTTCTCGAAGCATGCGCACACCGGGTCGAGAATCGGGATGACGACGATTGCTGCTTTTCGCGATTGCATCCTAACGAATCGTGGGATGATACTCGAAGCGTATAAATGCGATTCGAGGGAATCGCGGGTGACAAAGAATTCTATTCTACAAATGGATCCATTGCAATTTTCAAGGCTTCGAGTTGTCTCTCTCTTTCTCTCCGTAGCGGTGAATAGATCCACGCAAGCTCTGTCGCGATAATCTCGTGCTCTATCTCGTGATAAGTTGGATTTCGCTTACAAATATATCCACATGACACACGATTATTGACCGTAACGAAAAAAATACACGAGTTAGATACGAGTTGGATACACCGCGATACTGGTTTTTCCGCGCTACAATGTGTTGCAATTGCGTCAAACCGATCTCGAAGCTAATTATTTTCGCGATCATAGGCGAAATTCGCGAGATTTAGCGGCGTAAAACAATGCCCGATTATCCGGCCGGCTGATTGTTCGCAGCTCGATTCGCAGGTATTGGCAAAGAGGTTGAAGAAACGTCAGAATTCCACGAACGAGCTACCTCAACGCCCACGAGCACCTTTTTGGCCCGCACCGAAACAGGAATTCTAATTCGAGAACCGCGTTTAACACGTCCGGCAACCGGGCAGCAACGGCGCTTGCTAATTTATCCTACCAAGTGAAAACCAAGAATTCGCCGGCCTCTTCTGTTCCCAAACACGAGAATTTCTCTGAAACGGTGAAATTTCGAAACAGACGGAAACCGTCCGCGTGTTTTTTACGATTGAAATAGATAAGAATTAGGAACACGGAATTATTCTCCACTGAGCGAAGACAAAAAAATTGGAGAAAGCGATGCAACGATAAAGAGGATACGAGAGAATTCCGTGGCGAAAGTCGTGTAAACCCCGGAGATTCGGGATCTACATCCACGGACTCGAACGTCCTAAAAGGATTTCCTTTATTTCTTTTCAACGTTCACTGCGACAGAATTCGCGATAAAAAGAGAAGATCTATTACGCACAGCATTATTACGTGAAATATTGCCTGGAATAAAACTTCTGACAGGAAACGTACAGTTCAAAGAAATTTTGTAAGCGTAAAATCGTTACTCGATTTAAGGATCCCTCTGCATAGAAGAGCAAAGGTGGTGCGTTGAAAAGTTCACAATTTCAGAAGAAATATATAACGCGGATCAGGGAGGAGCTGGCGCCGTAAAACGGTTGGCCGGGTGCACGTGGCTAGGTCGAAATAAATTCCGACCTAAGTACGCGAAAAGTTTTAATGGGCCCGCGGTATTTACAGGGGGACAGGAGGAGACTTCCATCGCCCTTCTTTATTCCATGGAATTTATGACGCGGCCACGTTAACGGTGCGCCTGGCCTCTCTTTCTCGCCGAGAATACGCGCGTCGTCACAAATGCAAATGCCGGCCAGAGGTCTTAATGGCTCACCTTAAAACTCGCAACGAGGTAAGCTCCGATTTCTAACTCGAACTCGAGCTTTTGTCTCTCCGTACGGTTCGAGTAAGTAATAAGAGCAAGAGTAGAGACGTTATTGAGGAGACACGTATCACATATTGTCAATCTTAAGACGATTCTTCTATCTACTGTATTTACATTTGGATGCACTCAACGCTTGGACTGCATTTATCTGCTTTCCGTTTGCCAGCCAAGACCAAAGTGCCTGACCGACTATGCTTTAAAGCAGAGATTCTCAAATCGTAGGTGTGTCACACGCTAGGGACACAAAAATAAATTCCCCTATCTCTATAGGGGAATTATATATCTTTACTTTACTTCGATCCTTGACGGTTTATTTCTCATGGCTAATCGTTTCGTTCGCGACATCGAGCAAAAATCGAGCAATAATTACTTAATTATTAAAATTATCGATCGAAATCTCGCCTCGGGATTTCACGCGCGAGTAAAACTACGTTGATGGTGGCGTATTCGCATAATCGGATTCCAGTCACTTTGGCGGCAGTTCATTCAATATCGAGAAAGCTTGGCCGCGAAACAAAATCGCGAAGACGAGTTGTAGCTCGCGAAGAAATTCTTGGCAACCGAGGCGACACCTGATTCGCGTCACGTCCAACTGACCTGCGTCAATGTTTCCGCCTCGGGCACGCGATTTGAAAATACACACGATGCGTGAGAATTTGCCGTGTCGCCACGTTAATAAACACGTAGTAGTAGCAGTAATAGTAGTAATAGCTCGAGTGCCTAGTTCGGAATCAAACGGATATTATAGCACACTTCGAAAATGACAATGTGAGCTAAGAATCACGGCGCCATGCAAACTAGGAGGGGGACGTGGAAATGCCGAGTCTCGAAATACCAAGTTTTATTTTTATTTATCAGGTGGAGAGATGCCAAGTTACTCGACTTACTCCTCTTCCTCTTCGAAGCAGAATCCTTCCTTTTATCGAATAACGAGATTTTCTTTTTTTTTTTTTCCCCTCCCCATCATTCCTTGTTGACCCACCCTGTGTGTACAAAGAAACAGAAGAACAAGATATTCAAAGGAATAAGCGCGCGCTTTTGTACCGAGCTCGAAAGCTTTATTCTTCTGCCGCGATACCTTCGAAAAACGTCTGCACAAACATTTGCCGGGGAAACAAATCCTGTTTCGTCGATGCGTGGTCGTTTACGCGCAACGTTCAATCGTGATACGCGGCCGTTCCTTTTAAGGTTGTTTCGCGGAAAACGCAAGATTGCAGAAACATAAAACACGGGTTTTGCCTTTAGCGCGCGGCCATCTCCTCCTTTGAGCTAGCAACCGCTTTCTCCAACACAATCTTTTCTCCCCTCCGCTTGTGTATTCTCGCACGACGATTCCACCTGAAAAACAAACTCATCCCTTTTCCACTCGCGAATTTTCCCTTTAACCCTATCCCGAACAAATATTCGAGGATATTCGAGGATATTCGAGGCGAAGAAGAGGAAGAAGAACCTCGAGGAGGGAAGAAGAATTAACGTACAACAAATGAAGAAATAAATGATAAAAACGACCACGATAAAACTGTTGGAGGCTGTTATTCCGCCTCCTTGGATCTCTCTCTGTCTCTCTCTCTCTCTCTCTCTTTCTTCGCCGACCCTTTTCTCCGTGCAAAAGTGACAAAACGCCGCGATTAAGAGGAGCCTCGCGAGGGTCCCAACCGGATGGCTGATGACACGCCCGAGACCTCTTTCGAATTAACCAACCAGAGTGAGGGGGGGCCGTTTTTCAGCTTGACCGTGACTCCGTTTTCCACGGATTCTACGCGTGTTCCATCCCCCATCCCCCTGTTCTCTCTTTTTTTCTTTTTCTTTTTCATTTCCTCTTTGACGCCGGGTGTCGCTTTCGGCGCCGTTCTTCGGCGACTTCTTTCCCCGAGAAAGAACGCGTTTCAACGTTCGTTCATCTTCCCTTTCGTGTCACGCCAACCTTATTCAAAGTTTAAACGACGCTCGTACCTCGTGTCATTTCGGTGACGATCTTTCACACCGTCTCGTTTCACGTGACACCGTAGTACTACGTATACTCCGGATAAAATATTCCTCTTAAAACCCCCTTAAATGTTAACATATTTCACGCGATACGTACACCTTTTTTTGTTCACGAAACTAACATTTTTAAATATATTTTTTTTTTATCTCTAATCCCTCATTCTAGAGACTAGAGAATCCAACGTTCAAAAAGCAGCATGACCCAGTGGAGGGGGAGGGTGAACACCGACGATCGTTCCGATAAACGATAACCCATCCATATCCGGGATCACTCGCGGCAATTACTTAACGCCTTAAAGACGAACCAAGGCGAGGCTGGTTCCTCTCGTTCCTCCTCCCAGTTTGCATGTAAAGCGGCCGTAAACGACTCGTCTCGCTCCTCAACCCCTCCCGTTTCTCCCTCATCGTTGCAGGGTTAGAGGCCTCCTCCCTCTCTCTCTCTCTCTCTACGTGCCACCACATCCCTCTCACGACTTATCCGTGGAAGAGAGAGAGAGAGAGAGGCCGATTAAAAGCGACTTACGCCTCGATGTTCGGATTATCTTGCACGCTGATACCGAACTCGCGCTCCCCGCAGGGACAAAGCGGCGCGATCGTTATCGAGCAATCGACCACCAACGGTCGCACCAGGAAACGAGCTCACGGTACACGCGAGATGTCTGCCCAAGATATCGATCTAACGCGCGGATCTATGCGCGCACACACACACAGAGACATATATATATATGTATTGGAGAAGAAGAGAGAAGAAGAGAGAAGAAGAAAAAGAGAAAAAGAAAGGGGGTCTGTTTCATTCGCACGAAGGTTACTTTGGCACGAGAGATTTCTTCTTGGATATTTTCCTGCCGCTAGTTGCACAGAGTGTTGCTCGCTAACAGTCCTCTCTACGAGGACGTAATTTAAATATGAAGAGAGGAGAAGGAAATTTGTGGACAGCGAGTTAGGCGAGGTCGGGTACGCCGCTGGGCATCCGATAGTGGAAATTTATGTGGGTCGTGATCGAAAGGCGGATGAAAGGGGAGGGAGGGAGTGAAATTCAATGGCGAGATAGATCTAATCGTGAACACGGCTTCCGCGACTCGTGTTTCACCGCTCGGTGCGACGATAAAAGCTCGCGCGCGGGGACAGCCCTCGTAAATTTTCTTTTCGGAACCTACGTTTCCGGAGATCGAGATTGGTACGCGGAGAAAATCGTTCCCTGATCTCCTTATCCCACGATTTCGGCCGATGCCTTTCCTTTGACAAATTCTTTTAAATTAGTCGATCCTGGTCTCGACTCGATCGACTCTCTTTGTCGACCGATCGACAACATTTTACCACGACGAAATTCGCATCAATTTCTTTCCATCGTGGCAATAAGAAATGGCCGGACAACGAGTATCTCTGAGTGAAAGAGAGGCCCGTGTCCTATATGTATCCTCCTATCCGAGACGACGAGCATTTTAATATGACGGAATCCTCTTATACCCCCCTCCTCCTCCTCTTTACAAAAAGTTTAATATACCCGGTGTTGTCCTGCACTCCTCTCCATCCCCTCGAGAACGTTCACCGTCCTCGAAGAATAAGGAAAGGAAGAAGAGGCGCGGGTGTGCTTAAACCTTGAAAACTTTCCCCATGGCAAAACGGCAATAAGCCATCCTCCTCTCTCGATGATCCCATCCCCGGCAAAGCCTCCTATAAATCTTCATTACGGTATGCCACGGGAATCGCGATAGGAGAGAACCGGTAAGAGATCCGATAAAATCGTTGCGGAGGCGTCTCTCTCTCTCCAACGATGATAGATCGAGACCACCGCAAGATTTTCGAGGGGTGTACAAGGGGTTGGGATCGCGCAACCCTCCCCTCCATCTAGCTCTGATCCATCGAGCTAGAGAGAAGTTGGATCGAAACGTCGAGACGAAGTGGCGAGGCAACGTTCTCGCAACGACTTCGACTCGCAAAGCCGAAATTCAGTCGAGGATGAGATTTGGTGGGAAAAGAGGGATGGAGGGAGGGAGAAGTAAGCCGCAAAAAACGCATCCCTCCCTTTTCTCGCGCTCCTCCTCTCCACGATGCTAGTCCACCTTGTCTTGTTCGCGCACCTTTCCTCTTCCTGACTCGTGCCAAGTTGGCATCCGAAGTTCGCGTTACGCAACCCCCCCCCCCTCTCCGGGTGGTTGAGAAGACCAACCATCCATCCGTTCTTTGCCCCGAGAAAAGCCAACGATCTCCTCTCTCTTGGCTCGGCCCAATCTCTCCTCTTCGAGGACGAGTAATACACGACACGGCTCGGCTCGACGAGTCACGTTGCATGCACGTGTAACACAACATACCACTTTATTTATTCGTGAAACAATTTTTTTCTATTTTTCTTTCTTTCTTTCTTCTTCCTCGTTGCCAGATAGAAACGAACGGAGGAAATCGAATGGCGAATATGATTCGATGACCGGCAGAGGAAGAGTGGATTATTATTTTTAGCAGAGTATTTATAAATTCTCGAGCGTGTTCCGACACTAGCGTGCGCGACGAGGAGGTGCACCGCTACGTAATCGTAGTTCAAGAACCGACGCATATATCTGTCGCGAGATATATATATATATATAAAGATACGTTCTCCGTTCTTGATCTATTATCGAAAATTGAGAGGATGTTCGAAGAGTAAAGAATAGGAGGTACGGTTCGTTTTCTCAATTTCCTAGAATTCGTATGGACGAAACACATAATAACAACACCTGGACAATTCGTGGATCCTTCACGATCTATACAAAATTCCACTTCTTCCTTCGAAGCCTGAAAAAGCCTTCAAGTTCGAGCTCCAAAAACTTCCAAGAGGGAGAGAAAGTAAGTATGCGAGAGAAAAAGAATCGAAAGCGGTGAGAATCGCCATTTGCAACGGGGCTCGCCGACTAATCAGCTCCCCAAACAGAGACCTAATCTTCCCCCCTTGGATCGGGGCGACGCGGATGGAACACGGAGAAGGCGGAGGATCGAAACATCCCCTCGATGTACGAGCGTGTTTGACGCGGCGGCCTATCATAGGATAGACTCCGCTCGAGCGAGCGGCCGCGTGCGAACGCTTCCACCAATTACGTCAACCCTTTCGCGGCGAAGGGAATAATCTGACGAGACACGAGAGGTTTTAATCAATCTCTCTCTCTCTCTCTCTCTCTCGATTCGCGCGGAGGAAAGAAAATTCGCAGAAGAAGAAAAGAAAAAAATCAACGCTTCCTTTGTACACGGATTATCCTTCGTATCCGAAAAGATACATCCAAGATGTATCCGTTCAAAGGAGAGATCGCAACCGACTCGGGGAATGTCCGAAACACGTTGGTTGGGGCGAACGTTGACGAGAGAGGGAGGGGTTGGTTGGTTGGTTGTCGGCCCTGAGGGGGTGTGGAAAAGAGAAAAGGAGCGGCGCGAAAAGGAGTCGGTGGACGGGGGGAGCGCGGGTAAACGGGCAGACATCGCGGGTCTGGAGCTCATACATCAACTTAATGCTCGGTTGACGTCCCGCAGGCGTGCGGTGCAACGCTCCCTCGGTACACGGCGACGACAAACCGAAGGGACACAGGCAGAGGGAGGGAGAGGGGGCGTTATGCACAATGGCTTCCGGTTCTTTGGAGAGAAAGGAGAGGAGATATCCTCGTGACGTCAGGGCGTAGGTTCGGGCGAGGCGGCGTGTCCTTTTGTGGCCGCGTGCACGGGCAAACGATGCACCCGTGGCGGGGAGAAACACGGGAAGAGATGCGCAGCCCGCTGGCAATCGCGAAGGGCGGAGAGGGGGAGAGAGAGAGAGAGGGAGAGAGGGAAAGGGGGGAGGACGACGACATTGTGCCCTAATCACGCTATTGTCTGGCCGTTGATAGTTGACGTTCCGCCGGCAGCCCGCGTCGAGAATGACGGAAAGGACGAGAACCTGACCGCGACGAACGGGGTGGAAGAAGCTCGCGTGGGCGAACAGGACGAGGGATCGTGGGAGGAAATGGGAGGATTGGAAGGAGGGAGGGTTGTCGCCTGATTTTCGGGCTGGACCCGGCCGTTTATACCAACAAAGGGGTAAAATTGCTCCGGAGGGCTGCGTTTCTGATTACGAGGATGGAACGAGGAAGACGTCCCGCGTAAGGGGAGGAAAAGAAGGGAATTTGAAACTCGCCCGTGGAAAACGGCCCAGAGAGAAGGAATTCGATCGATGATAATTTGTCTCGACTTTGCGAGGGGGAAGAACAACGTGGCCGCCGCGCGAGGGGTGGATGGAGTTCGCCGTGAAAGTCATTACTTAAGATACGGCCGGTTGGGAAAAAAGATCCGACACACGTTCGCTCACACTCTGGTGCCACACCCCTCGATTACGGTGGTTGCGTGGGTGGAGAATGGCGGGTGCGCGGCCACAGAGGCCGTACGACGACAAGTTAGTCAGAGGAAGAGAGTCAGAGGAAGAGAGAGAGAAAGAAAGAAAGAAGGAAGAAAGGAAGGATCTTAAAGTCCGTATCGAGGCAGGCTTTAAACTTTCTCCGGATACGACTTTACCTATCTCTCTGGACACAGAGGTAACAACTTCAAACGGACTATTTCCACGTCCCCTTCGTCGAAGGGAATCCGCTTCGTCGTAATCCAGTTCGTTTGTTAGCCTCGCGTGTTACGGGCTTCTCCCCTCTTCCCTTCCCTCCCCCGTATGTGCTCTTTCTATTTCGCACGATAGAGATATTTTTCACGGCACACAACTCGATAATAAACCGTTTCCCTTGCTCCGGGAAAGGGAAAGGCCTCCTCTCCCACCGAGGACTCCAACTACTCGTGATATTAATAGGGATGCAACGCGAGGATACGGACAATCGCTGGATCCGGCGAAGAAGCCGGATCGAGATCCTCTCTTTATAAGGCGGCGTTGTCCCGCTGTGCGACTCAATTCCGAGCGAATATGGTAATATGGACGTGTCTTCTCTTCTCTTACTCCGAGAAGAACCGGTACCGCGTCGCGACTCGTTTTCGGGGTCGATAACATTCGACCGATAAGAGAGAAGTTGAACGTGCGGAATAAACAACGCTGAAAGAGAGAGAGAGAGAGGAAAAGAGAACGATATCAAAACGTTTCGTTTCCGCAAAGCACAATGATTTCGATCTCTCCGTTCGAAATGGGTTATGAGGACCCGGCGTACGTACGATCCCGATGGTAGGACGCGAGAGCCGGTGGCGCATTCCCGGAGGAAAGAATTCGGGAGGGGAAAAGAGACGCGCGGAAGAGGCGACGGGCGCATCACGGGGTTGGCACGGCGATGGGGGAGGAGGGTAGGTAGATCCCCGGTCGAGAGTCGCCGGGACGTCTGCCGCGGCGGCGTTGGATCATCGGGGAAAGTTGGCGACGTGAGCCAAGTCAAGGCCGCGGCGGCGGCGGGAGAGCGTTGCAGCGGCGTCGGTGCTCCACAACCCCTTCTTCCCTTTCCTTCCTTCCTTCCTTCCTTCCCTTTCCTTCCTTTCTCTCCGCCTCGCATCGTATCTTCGAGAAACAACCCCACTCTCTTCCCCGTTTCTGCTAGGGATCAGCCTGGGACCCGAGAGGGAGGGGGTTGGAAGGGGTAGGCCGTGTCTGTGCTGCAGCGACGGTCGATAGAATTGTCTGCGCACATGCGCAGCCAAAGGTTCGTCAGCTGCGCCATTGATTCCCACCCCGACCACCACCCCTTCCCCTCCCGCGCACGGTGTAGACTTAAAGGGGAGAGGGCGGAATAAAGGTGGCTAATTTGTGTAACGTGGCGAAGGTGGAACTATGGGTGGTGGAAGTCGTCGTCGTCGGCGACTTTACCAGATTTTCCAGACGAGCCGTGAACGCGTGGCAGGAGAAGAGAGGAGAGGAGGGTGGCCAACCCCTTTTTGCTCTCCTTACCGACACTCCTGGCTGCCGCTTGATTCTCGTCGTCGAGAAACCTTCTTCCCTTTCAAGGGTGACCTCCTTTGCCGGTGTGTCTCGACGTCTCGTCTCGTCTCGTCCCGTCTCGTGGGGTGATCGTAGGTCTTGATCTTTCTATCCACGCGGAACCGCGTCGAGGAAATGGCCGTCGTTTCCGTAACGATCGACCACGAGCGAACGTCTCGAGAAAGTTGCGCTTCGTTCGGACTCTATCGATGCTTCACGAGAATCGATTCGATGCACGCGCGACAGAACGTGCTAGAGGAAGCTTGCTTCTGGTGTTTCCCATCTCCGTTGTCGTTTCGTCGAAGGAAACGAAGAGGAGGAGGAGGAGGAGTGGAGAGGAAAAAGCTCCGCTCCTCCATCCCGGAGGGGCGACGAAGGTGTGGGACGCCGAAAAATGGAGCAGGAAAGGGAAGGAAAGAAAGAAAGAAAGAAAGAAGAGGGGAGCGGGATATTCAGAAGATATTCCCAAGGGAAATTGAGATTTGATCCCGAAGGAGCGAGACAAGTCGAGCGAATTCGCACAGTTCGCGATGCGAACTCGGTGAAACGAGGGAGAAGGCAGGCATCGTGGATTGGCACGCGTCGAATCGAAATTGGAGAGAGTCGCAGACAAGGAATAGTTATCGATCGAGATCTTCAAAAATTCCTCCTCCTCTTGGCGAGTCGAGCTTCGATTCTTTCCAATCTTGTTGTCCAATCTCGGCAGACAAAAATTAAGGGAAACTTTCTCGATCGATTGCAATCGTCAGATCTGTGGCGTTAACCGTTCCTTTAAGCTTTCCTTACGCTCTCGATACGCTTTCAAGATTCCTGGATCTTCCTTCCTTGCGCCAAGACCAAGCAACGCGTACATATCCCTCAACGGCGTTCGTTTGTACGTTCGTTTGTAATCCGTGGTTAACGGCAACAACGATCCATTGTCGAGGATTATCCCACGCGACACGCTCGTCAAAGATCCAACTGGAGATCGGTAATCCTGAAACGATCGGTTTCATTTGGTATTCAACGCGGGTCCGAGTTATAATCTTCGACTATGTTCGATGCAAGGAGCAATAACAAAGCTCGGATATATATATCATCCCCAACGGAGAGGCCACACGGTTTTGGCATTCCGTCCTCGGCCATCGACTTGCGCCAGGGGTTGCGGCTAATGTCGTTGATATTCAAGACTCAAAGTGGCAGGGGTTGCGTTAATGTCACCGGGGGTTCGCTGTCCGAGGCGCACGCACACACGCAGCCCGATATTATCCGATGTCTGGGTCCACAGAGGAGGGTGGAGGGACGACGGAGGATCCTCGTGCCATCAACCCCAATCCACGATCCGATAACCAAAAGGGTTAGCCGTTACAACCGTTCCAGAGATCCTTACCTTACCCTACCTCATCTTGCCTTGGGTGGTCCGACGACGAGCCTGGACCCCTTCCGAAAAATGTCCCTTCTTCGGGGTTGAGCCGATATCTCGTTGATAAACGAGTCGAGAGATTCGGTCGCTACTTTTCTCCCCGATACGCTACCACTTTCGAGGGAAGGAAAAAACTCTGGATCGTTGGAGGATCGAGAAGAGTAACAACACGGACGGTTATTCAAGTTGGAACACAGGTAAACGGTTCGAGGAAAAATCGTTCGATGATGTCTACCGAGGAATTAAATTTAATAGTGTCCTGGTGGATGGTTGCCACTGCTCTTTGCCCTTGGCATTCATCGACCGATAACGAGCCTCCTTTCCCAACTTTCCTTCCCAACCTTGCGGCACACGATCATCGCCCAAACCGATATCCATTACTCCCTATTTCGACACGAGTTTCGCGCAATTATCGAAATTGCGTAAAATCTGACCATGTATATTCATTCCTCGAAACTTGGACCTCTGAAAGGAAAGGGAAACCGTTATTGTCGGCGCGATGATCGATCGAGACAAAGATCGGAGATTTTAGATTCGCTCCTTTTTGCAGAAAAACTCGCTGCGCCCTAAATTTCGAATAAAGGACCGAAGAGAGGAAGATATAATACGTGTTTGTGCGTGTGCGCGTGCGCCTTCCACCTCGAATCTCGCGTCCAATCGGTTCGTAACACGGTTAGAATCTAATTTCGCGAGTGGCAGTAATTTAAGTCCCGACGGTTGTTCGGAAGGGACGAATATCGGCTCGCAGAAATACGAGTGAAGGGAGGAGGAGGTGGTTGGTGGTGGTGAGAAACGGTACCTGGGACGGCCCACCGGATGCTTTCGGCTATCTCGAGCACTCGGGCGAGGGAAAGAGAAAGAGAGAGAGAGAATGGGCGACCTTCATCTCGGGGAAGACTTTAATAGGATGCCATTCCCCCGCTTCCGGACAATGCATACAATGTACAGACTGGAAATTCTGAGCTTGGCATTGTCGTTCGCAAAACTCCATTCTGCGCTCCGTGGAAATGGAGAATTGAAAATTTCGTAGATCTCGATTCGCTCTTTCGCTCTTCTGAACCCCGCAACGAGCCGATTCGCGCTTAGAGGGATGAGAATTTTGCAAAAAGTTATTTTAAAACTCGATTGAATTAAAAATTGAAACGGCTGTTTTAAAAGCATCCAAGACGTTTGAAAATACTTTTTCGCCACTCTATATATAATATAGTCTCAAGAAATCGTTTACGCTGTCTTATATCCTCGTCGTTTATTCGGACCCCTCGCTCGCACGTCACCTCACTGACCCCTCTCCCCAACTCTGGACGAATGGAAGACCAACGTTCTAATTCTTGAAAGAACGTAGCGCGTAGTTTCCAAGGAAAAAAGATGTGGTAGGTCACTGGGTCCATTCATAAATCTCTGCGCTACGAAAACTTTAAGTCTTCATATTTCGGTAACACATATCGGGATGGAAAAAAAAAAGAAAATAACTTTCCTCTATTTTTCGTCTCAACAATCGTTCCAATTAACGATCTGCATCCCTTACATTATATTTTACGTATATATTTATGCTCATGAACGCATCATCTTCCACGCTTTTAACAAATTGCGAATCGAAACACGGATTTTTCGTATCGACCAGAAAGAAAAATCGAGAGAAAGAAAAGATTCGTTATCACCTACTAGCGCAAAGGCACTGGTCTTTCTCGCTGGTGAATGAAAACTGGTGGCGGAGGAACGTCCCCCCGTCGTTTACATTGACCTCCCGCAGGCAAATTTCGGCTCTCCCGGTCATAAAGGTTCCTCCTTACCGGGCCATCGGGCGAAATAATGGCGTAATAAATCTAGAAAGTTTTCGCGGCGGGCCGAACTCTACCCCTCTGTCCCTCGAAACGGGGAGAGAAGAGGAACGTCTCGCTTCATCGGATCCCTCTCCCCGATGGGAACAGCATCGCCCGTACCTCGCCGCTATCAAACAATCAATCTATTCCCGGTGCCGTGGGCGATTACGTTTGCAGTTAATAATTCAACCCGGGTGCCCGTTAATGAAACCTCGAAAAACGAGGGGAGGGGGTTTGAAAAACAGCGGTTCGTTCAACGGCGCGTTATTAAAATCGCCTCGATAATATCCGTGATATCGCGATATCAACATCCAAGATAAACTTGGATAGATATCTTGAAATTTCGATCGATAAGTAAAGTCGCGTTTGATTCAAATAATTAGAGTCATAATCAAATAATCAAGTATAATAGTTTCTGTTATTGGCGATAATAAATACTTACGAATTTTTCAAACTTAAATCGATCCAATATAACGTTTCATGGGGAAAATAAAAAAAAGAAGAAGAAGAAGAAGAAAGTGATAAATCGTGGTAATCGAGGTACACATATACGTGGTGCGTGACTTCTTACATATAGTGGCACGAATCGAGGCAAGAATTCGAGTGCAAAAACCGGAGGACAAATCGATCGATCACCGTGAAAGAAGCAAATCGCCTCCTCGCATTCCGACTATTTCTCTATCGGGACACTCCCCTGCGGTCTTCTTCCTACGGTGAAGGGTGAGCGCAGAACTGCTATGGAAACTAAGGAAAAAGCCGACAGTCCGGACAAAGACGCCGAGAAAACGGGAAGAGGGAGGGGGATGGAGGAAGAGAAGGAGGAGAAGAAAGGGAAAGTAATAGAACCGACCGGGAAAACGTGTGTCTCGTGATAATACGTTCCTGCTCGGTCCTCCTCCAGTTCCTCGATAATTACAACGCCAACACGGGGAAACGGAGAAACTCGAAATGGGCGGTATACCGCAGAGAAGAATATTTCTTTCGTCAATTACGATCTTTCGTAAAGCGCGCTCGAAATTTTTCCGTGGATGAAATATGATCGAGATCGAATTGATCAAAAGTAGATTCGGGATAATACGGTTAAACAAAAATTTCCCGTGGAAAATAAGTGTTTAAGGAAGAAGAAGAAGGGGGAGAAAAGATCGAAAGATTATCCATACGATAATCTACATCTCGAAATCGAGTATAAGCGATCCGAGAGTCTATCGAGCGAAATGGAAAATCCTGTTACACGATCGAATAGGTTATGTACACTTGGGTCCCGGCGAAAAGAGCCTGAGAGAAGATCCGGGATACTCGGGAAACAATCGTGGCGAGTCATAGAGAGCAATCGTATCCGTGGAAAAGGGTATCGTGAACGGTCATCGAGCAAGCCAATGTCCCTTTCCCATTTCCATAACGGGATTTTATTTCCATTTTCTCGCTGCCGTAGGAAAATAGAGATTTGAAGAAGAGAAAAAAAAGGGGAGGAATTTACGCGTCTTCGAATCGAAATAGGAAAGAGTCTTCGATCCCTGGAATATGATATCGACGATTGAGAGAGAGAGAGAGAGAGAGAGAGACTGAATATCGGCGCGATTCGACGCGGGAAACCTGACATAACGCGATCGAACGCTTTCTCTCCCCGTACCCGTGACGTAAGAAAATGATGTGGCTCTGTGAGAGGTGGCAGGGAAAAAAACGATGAAAACTGCTCTTGATTGAAAATTACGAAATCCCGCTCATCGATCGTCCTTTTTTTTCTTTTTTTTTTTTTTTTAGACTCGAGGAATGTGCAAACGATTCCATTAAACCTCGATTTTGTAACGCGGTGGTTTAGCAATTCCGTGAACGAGTTCCCGTTCACACGGTTCGATCGTTGTTTCTCATCCGAGCGAGTGATTTTGCTTTTTGAAATTCGAGGAAAGAGGCAAAGATAATTCGATAATTGGTGTAATGCGAGATATATCCGTCGAGATCCATTACCACCACCACCACCACCACCACCACACCACCGGCTGCAACGAATATATCGTTCGATTTCTTGAGAGGAAAAAAAAAAAAAAAAAAATAGGGCAGAGTGCAATCCAAGAAGCCATTAAAAGCGAAACCGCTCGGAGACAGAGCGCGCGGGGAATGCGTCTCGCGAGTTTTATAATATCCGGTGTGTGTCAGCCTAACAGGTAGGATTGTGTGACCGAACAATGTATCGAGTGTCACGAGACCGGAGAGAACCTAGCGCAAAATGATTACGTCGTTCGACGAGAAAACGAACCGAAGCGTGATATAATTACCTCAAGTTTTTTCTTTTTTCCTTTCGAAGAATTTTTTCATTGTTTTCCAATTTTCAGGTTGAAAATTAATATTATCAATCGTTGTGATACTACATGTTTTTTCACACCGATTTCCTTCCCCTCCCCTTTTTTTTACTGCAATTCAATGCAACGATTAACTATTATCTTATCAGTTCTCGTTTCGATTCTATTCGCAAGACGAGAAAATCGACATCAATATAATCGTGTAATTAAACGATGGCTGGGAATTCTTTCATTCTGAGGCCGAGCGCCTCAGAAATGGATCCATCATCGTCAAGAACACGAGAGAACATTTTAATGAAGAGAGCTCGACGATACTCGTCACGGGACCGAGAGAAAGGGACGATTTTCCGTTTAAGGAGTGAGAAGAAAGCCGGTCGAGCTCAGGGGAACCTCGTAAAAAAGCGCATTTCGACCGATGTAATGGCCGAATACACGTAAACGGAAGCGGCGAGCATCCATTATTTTCGTCCAGCGTATCGTTAATTGTTCAGCTGCCTTTTCGCTCTCCAACTTTCTCTCTCTCTCTCTCTCTCTCTTTTTACCCTGAACTGCAGGAAGAACGACATTTATCGATTATAACGTGGCCCTCTCTCTTTCTTTTGGCCATCATCGTCTCTCCTTCCGTTGTTTTTTGTTCGAAGAGAAGAGACGAGAATCCCGGAGGAAACAACGGTGGGGTATCGATGGGTCGCGCGGCAACCGCGGATAGATCGCTCGATCCTTTTCATTAAATATTTCGATCCAGCGTTTGTCTCGAATTTTCGACAGTGAAAAACTGGTGGAAAGGAGAACGAGATACAGTTATGGTAATTTAAAAACGTGTGGAGAGCACGATGCATCATCGGGAGATATTTCCACTCGTTCGAGATTAACGGCGAGCGAGAAAAGGAAGGAGAAAATAGTTTCGAATTATCGTTCGCAATTCCGAGGGAGGATGAAAGGTCAGTCTCGGCTCGTCTGCATCACGATGATGATGATGATGATGATGATGATAATGACGATGATGACGATGAGAAGAAGAAAGACGAGGAGAAAGCGCTGCATCTGCCGTTCTCGTCATTCCTCTTTTGATTATTGGCAGAATCAGTTACGAGAGAGAGAAAGAGAATGTCGCGGTATTTAAAATATATCGGGGATCGTCATTCGTCCCGATTCCAAAAGATTATTTAATATCATCGAAGCAATAATATGATAATATTACAAGACAATTTTTACGAGTATTATTATTCAAATTATTCGAAGAAAAATATCAAAATCTTCTTAGCTGCGCCATTTAATTAAAAAAAAGTTAGATCAATCGATTACTTCGTCCGTCCTTTCTTTTTTTTTTTTTTTCTTTTCTCCCTCCCTTTTTGGCTCGACCACGCAAAGAGAACAACCATCACGTTTACGTACATCAAGTTCAGGGCCAAAAATAGTCGTGTGCGTGACGTGGGAGACGAGAAAAGCACACGGGCCATCTTGCATCGATCCGGTTGAGGTAGGTCTCGGTCTCAAGGGAGCCAAGAGAGAGAGAGACTTATCCCAGTTCGGGGAGAAATTTCAAGAATAGTCCGTCCGGCCCTCGCGCACGGCCTTCCTTCCCACCCCTTCGAGAACCGTGTCTTTCCTCTCGTTCCTCCTTCTTCTTCTCCTTCTTCTTCTTCTTCTTCTTCTTCTTCTCATTAAAGTTTGGGAACTATCTAACGATAGAAATTCGTACGACGAGAAAGGGACAAAGATGGCACGAGGAGGGGAAAGAAAAAAGAGGGAGAGGGGAGACAGAACTTGTAAAAAAATCATCGGCACAATTATTCCTGTCTGAAATACTCGCTCGTTCGCTCGCGGGCTGGAGAATTGCGCGCGCGGTTGCGCAACAGGAAGGCGAACGTTTAAGCTAATGACCTTTAATGCAAAGCTCTATTGTGCGCGACGGGCCTGGAACGAGGGTTAACGCACAAAATGTGCCCATCAGGGAGCGAAAAGGAGAAAAGAAAGAAAAGGAACGAGGAGAGAGAACAAGAGAGAGAGAGAGAAAAAGAGAGAGAGAATGCTGCACCCTCGAATAACGACGTTCCTCGCGGCAAACGCTCGTATTCCAACGTATTCGAAATTGCCAACGCGTAACAACAACAACGTTTCATTAACAAAACCCTACCGATTCAATCGAAAGATCAACTTGCTTGACCCACGAATCCGGAGGATAGAATTGAAAGCTCGAAACCCGTTGAAGACTTGCACCGTTGCTTTAAGGATAAGTCTCGAAGGGGTTGTTAGGAGGCAAGGAGACGGGCGGAGAAATTTAGAATTGGATCCTCCAAGTCGGAGGAACACGCGTATCGTCGGGACGTGTAACGAAATTAGGAAAGAGAGCCACGAAAGTCCTCGGCGAGAGGTTCAATCGAGACCAAACTTCCGCGGCGCGCGTCCATCGTTTCCCGCTCCGCCCCCGAATTTAATCAACGCCGACAGGATTATATTACTTAGAAACTATCCGCACCACCAGCGGGATATAGCACACGGGTTCTTGCAACGAGCACGGGGAAATTCGCCGACTTGGAGAGCGCTGGCACGCCCCCGCCCAGAGATGCACAGACCGATATACAGTTTAATCCTGCAAGATAAGCCGTATAATATAATTATCCTCGTTCGACGAATTCAATTCCGGGATATACGCTTTCTTATTACAAAGTTATTACAAAGTGTCTGTTGTCGTTGTCAAAAAAATTTCGTTTCCTCCACTATTTTTCGAGCAAAACTATTTTTATTAAACCGAAACTTTGAAATTTCTTTTAACCCTAGATTTTATAAATCTCCTTTCATTCACGATCGTTTATCTCTGATCAACGACGAACGAAGCGAATAACGACCAGCAATCGAGCGATCGAACGGCGGACTCGTTCGAGAAAAGGGCGAAATCGCAGGGAAACTCGAAACGGCGATTAGCCGCCACCCGTGGAATCGATTTCCTCCGTGGCAAGAAGGAAAATGTCGAGATACCCCATCCAGATATCTCTCCTTATACTCGCCTGTACTCCGAGGAGAGGCTCGCATATAGGCATATAGGAACGAGACGAGGCAAGAATCATCGGTGACATCGATATCCACCGCACAATTCTCCCAGCTGGCGTTTCCTATTAGCTCCGACCGGTTGAGCTCGCTGTCGTACATCAGCGTCAGCTCATCGGGAATCAATGTCCATCGACGTCCGCGGAAAAGTTGGACGAGAAGAGTCGGCGGAGAGGTGGAGAAGGGACGAGAGAGAGAGAGAGAGAGAGATGCTCGGGAAGCGGTTAAACCGCGGGCAAAAGGTTTTCGACGTCGTCCTTTTAATTAATCTCCGCTCTCCCGGTCACGAGTGCCATTCAGAAGGGAACTCTAGCAGTCGCTGCTGCTGCTGCTGCTCCTCCTCCTCCTCGAGAACGCTTCTACCTTCCAACAAAATATTTCGCGTGCAGAACTCGCGAAAAGTAGCGAGGAGAGAGCCAATTTATGATATGGTATGGTAAAAATGTATATAAAGCGAGATATTCGATCGAATTTCTCTTCGTCTTCCGCCTTTCTGAAGTATAATAACAGTAATAGTATTTTCTTTCCATTTTTTCGTAATGCATTTATGCATTGAATTCTTCTCGAGCATTGCTTAAAGGTTTCCGCGTTCCTCGTAGAGAATAGCATCATATTCCAACGACACGACGATCATTGCACTTAATTAACTTAATCGTCGAACACGATCGGAATGGAATTCCGCTTCGTTGCGCGAAATCCAAATGTTTACACGAAAATCAAGGAAGCCGGGTTAAGGAGGAAAAAGCTGCGTGAAGATGGTTGCGAAATATCCGGAATCGCGGACGGATGAATTTGTGTATTTGTAGATCGAAAGAGAAGAGAGGAGAGGAGAAGAGAGGAGAGGAGAAGAGAAGAGAAGAAAGAGGAGGAGAAAGCCACACCCCGATCTAAAAGTGCAGCAAACTAGTAAACTGCACCCCGCCACGCTATATCCTCATTTCCACCTTCACTTCGATTTTCCGTTCGTTTCTCCAAATTTCGCGATACTCGCGAGTTCGATTCAATTTTTACGATACGAGAGGAAACCTTCGATATGTTTTTTTCTCTTCGAGTTATATTCTTCTCGCACGATACAAGATAAACCTTAAAATCGGATAGGAATCTCTTCCTAGAATTTACCCAAACGATCCAAGAAGCGACTTCCAATCAACTGGAATAACAAACGTGAACGTTCCACCATCGAACGTACTCGGATCGAGTCGAGTGGAATCGGATCGGATCGGTAAAAACTCGCGTTGTTAGGTGGACGACACGTTGCCAAGGGAGGACACGAGCTGAAACAGAGGGTGGTGGTGCTCGTTCGAGGAACGAGATTCTTTCCCCTCTTTTCGCCCGATCGGGATGATGATGACTCGCTGCATACGCGAGACTCGTGTATCGCGAGGGAGAAAGAAAGAAAATCGCCTCCATTTTCCCTTCCCTCGACACGGCGCAAGCAACGCGGAAAGCAAGAGACGAATTCGAGAATACGAGCGGGTTCGAAAGAAAAAGAGGGGCTTATCGCGCGATAGGCCGCGAGAAGGAACGCCGTGATGGGAACTCGCCGCATGGAAACTCGCTTTTATTCTCGCGGCGGCGACCGACCGAGCGCTTAAAACGCTGAAACCGAGCTTTTCACGCGGGAAATCCCTGCTCGCGCGTATGAAAGGAATCCCGCGCGCTGTAAACTCGCGCTGCACCGTGTGTCCATTGTTGCCTCTAATAAAGCGTGCGCGCCTTTTCCTGCGTTCGCAAAAGGAATAAATAACGGGGCCGCGGTGGACGATGGTGAGGCGAAACCGGGGAGGGGAGAGTCTTTTATGGGCTACCTTCCTCGAGAGAGAGAGAGAGAGAGAGAGAGAGAGAAACGTAGCGTTGAGCGATGAAAGGTTGTTATGGCGAAAAAGCCAGACGCAAAAGAGTATACGTACAACGCTCCCTCCTCCCTTCTCTCCCTTTCTCTCACGGTTCATGGACTGCCCTATTCTCAACAATATTCAGGAATTTTCAAACCGTGGATGCTAACGACGGGTAGACGAGTCACAAATTAACCCTTTCTCTCCTCGACGTCGATGATGTTTTTCGGCGGTAACCCTCGGTGGAGCGCACACAGGTCCTGGGCTAACGAAAACACGAGAAGGGTGAATGTGTATATATGTATATAACGTGCCCCGTTATGGTTGCTCGTTTCGCCGCCACTTACGGGAGGGGAAGACGAACGCACCCGGCTATTTTGCTAGCTCGTTCCTTCTCTCCTTTCCTCTTTCCTTTCTTTCCTTCTTTTTTCAAACGTACGAAAGAGGTCTCGAAATGGTGGGTAATTTGAAAGTTAGGAGGCAACGCGCGGCCGGCTATTAAGCATAGGGACACGCAACGGGGTGGTCTCTAACAAGCGCGAAATACCTTTGGACCGGGCCCGTTTTTCCGCCACATAAATCACGCGTTCGACGATTACCGGGTATTAATCCTCCTCGCCGGCGCGTATTAATTTCATCCGCCTCCCCAGTTTTATCGGCCGTCGAATTTACACCACCGTGTAACCGTGTCATTTAATCTATTTGTAATCCGTTTAATCGATTCGCCACGATGCGTTCGAAACGGCGCGGAAACGCGAGTAGTTTCTGGGTAGTACCGTTCTGTCGACGGTATCGTTACCGCGTTCTCGTTTTTTAATTTTAAACGGGATACACATATTATTATTGAGAGAGAAAAAGAAAAGTGATAACGATGGCGCTTAATTTGAATTTTCACTCGATCGATCGACCGATCGATTGGAAAATTAATCAAATTAATTCGTGGCTTTTACGAGAGACACCCTTGGCGTATCGATCGAAAACGGAAGAGATCCCGGAGTGAATCATCGTAAATTCTTTCCGAAACGTTATTTTGCGCCGTATCTCGTTCATCGATCGACCTACCGCAACGCGGTATTATCCCAACACCGTCGCCCGAGGGGCGATTAAAAGGATCGATGGAGGCCTTCGACGACGAGGAGGAGGAGGAGGAGAGAGAATTCTACGACTCTCTCCCTCCCTCGAGCGTATCTCGCGTGTGCACACGCGAAGATACCGCCGTAATAAACGAAACACGCGAGCATGCACGCGAGGAGAGGGGAGAGGAGGGTGGTGTGCGTGTATGGCGCGAATGCACGAAACCGCCGTATTGATTTTCCCTCGCGTATTTGGGGTAGGACGACAGTGTTACGAGCTAACGTAACGGCGAGCCAAAGGATTCGTAATGGGAGGGGGTGTGGAAAGCGAAACGAAGCTCGCGTGAGAGAATATTTCGCGCGAGATGAGGGGAGGGCTGGCTGACTGATACGTGACGCATATGGCGTTATCAACAACAAGGGCGGAATGATCCGAGTTGCGTGCGAGTTCCAACAGCGCGATACAAGTTGCGTCGAATAAACAAATTGCGGGGAGGAGGATCGAAATTGGACGCCGATTTATCGCGAAAATATTAATTTTCCCATTTTTTTTGATTCGTACGATAACTAAATATTAAGAAGAAATATTTCGAATATATATTTTAAATGAATATTTGAGGGAGATCTGAGGGAGAAATTTGGATCGAGGGAAGAAGTATATCCTAATTAATCATAATTATTCATTAATCATTCACCCTCGCTCTACACGAATAAAAAAGGAGAGAAATGAGGATTTTCTTAGAGAGGCTCGAAGCAAAGGGGATATGCCAAGCACCCACCGTGACCTTGCTCTATCTATCGCGCGCACCTTCCGCTTTAAGGAATCCTTTCCTCTCTTCGCCTTCTCTAGCGAGGTTGTTTCTATTTTCAAACTTTCCCCGAGTCTTAAACACGTGCATTCTCGAAATGGAGAACATATCCCTCTTATACATCTCGCACAGAATCCGTTCGCTTACCTTTATGTGATACGAGTTGAGTTTAGTGCGCGGCAGGCTGTTGAAGGCGCTGAAGTCCAGGCGACGAGAGAAGATTCCATTCGCGCCGCAGCTTTGCCTGCAACAAAAACGTGCCAATGTTAGCTCAATCTAATTCCATTCCAATTTTACTTATCCTCCTTTCACCTGTTATCCCGTTACTCGATCATCGAACCAAAATTCCCCAAGATACGAACAATGAAATCCGTAGAAAATTTTCAGTCACGGACAATTCATTCACATAAAACAATGGAAGAAGGCACGCTTCCCTTTCGAATAATAATACTTTCGTCTCGATAATATAATTTCGCGTAACAATAATACGCCAATTCTGGCAAAGAAATGATATCCCTTCCCCCGCAAAAAAAAATTCACATCGCGTAAAAAAAGTTCCTCCCGGATGCGAGGATGATCCCTTTAAAATCCTTGACGGGAGGAGGAGGAGAGAAAAAAAAAAAAAAAAATCAGGGTTCCCGCGCGTCTCTCGTGATACATAATAATTCCCGGGTTTCCTCCCTTCGCTTGATAACCCTCGGTGTGTCGTGTAACGCGAGGGGTCGGTCGGTTTTTGAGCTCGTACGTTTATCCTCGCAAGCCGATGAAAACGAGCTCGCGGAGGACACGTACCGTCGTTGCTCTATCTCTATGTATGTGTGTGTGTGTACAACGCACGCGTGTTTAAAAGAGAGAGAAGGAGAGAGAGAGCATAAACCCGGCCGAATGGAAGGAAAAATTTGAAGCGAGCACAGCAACCCTCGCGCGACCGATCGACGCGTAAAAAGCTGCGGCAGAGAGGGAAAAGCGGGCTGGAAATCGGTCGGCCAGATAATTTTCGAACCGTCTATATACCGCGCCTCCGGCTCCACGGATACCGAATTGTGGATTCGACACGCGCGAGGAGCACAAGAGAGGCCGCGTGTTTTGCCAGAGCACGTATCTGCGTTTCACGCTCGACTGACCCTCGCGTCTGATTCCATTGCCTGGCGACTGACGTCGAAACCTACCGCCGTATAAAGGAGTAAACTTCTCTTGTCCGGGGCTTGGAATTCCACAATGGAGCCCCCCCTCCCCTCCTTCCTGGAGGTGATTGCGCGCCGGGCCAAGTTTCGTTACTTCGAAAATGAAATCAATGGGAAGGAAATTCGGGAAATTTGGAGAAGAGAGAGAGAGAGAGAGAGAGAGAGAGAGAGGAATGGTGATAGGCAGAGCGCGTTTCCATCCGTACGAAGTTCGATTTCCTTGGACTTGGATCTTGGTGTCTAGTCTAGGGAATATTATTAGAAGAATGTTGGAATTGTCGAGAGAGTAAAGATTCGAAGATTGGAAGGATGGCGGCTACTAGAAAATATATTTTAATTACTTCTCATTGACTGCTTTTTATCGTATTCTACGTAATCGCTTTCACCAAATGATGTAACTTCTCGGTAGCCATTTAGGTTTCCGAGCGTTGCACGGCGCTCGAAGAAAATACGCATCAGGAAAGTACGAACTTCGTTTACACGAATCCAATGTCGACTTAACATATTCGCGAATACTAATGAGACGTGTCCTCTCTATCGCCTGGCACTAGCGATCTCGCTCTCAAAAAAACTTTCGATTCTCCAACAATCTCCAATTTTTCCAAATATTGTATATATTCATTCCAAAATTAAATTTCGCCCTCTGAATTCCATCCGAAACGTCCATCGTTTTCGATTCGCTTTTAAATTCCCATTTATTACAAGCATCTATCGTACGAATGGAGAGAGACGTGTACAAGTTGTTGCTTCTCGTCCCCGTCCAGGCCGGATAGAGAAAAATCGCGGTGGCGGCCGGTGAAAGGAAGTTACGTCGGAATAGGAGGAAAGACGAGGCGAAACAAACGAAGCACGGGCGGCGCACGGGAAGTCGGGCGCGCAGAGCTGTGCACGGTGGGAGTCCGACCTTAACCTTGGCCTCGAGAGACTTCGAGTCCCTCTATCGCCGGCCCAAGTACACAACACGCTCTCCCTTGCTTTTTGGCAACGTCCACCGAAAAATATACCGTCGTTATCCTCGCGCGCATCGCGCATGCTGCGCACGATGTAGAGAGAGAAAGAGGGGAGGGGAGGGATATATCATTGCGACGTTGCATTATGCAACGTTGCGACCGACGGTGCATTCCTCGCGACCGCCTTCGAGAGAGGCGACGTAGGGCGTGCATTGACCGAATTCTCCGAACCGTGGAAACGGTGCTACGGAAGAAAAATATAACCGCCGCCTTGAAGTTGGCAAGGGCGATCCAAGATAAGCTAGCGTTCTCGCGGATTAATTATAAAAGAAGAAAGAAGGAAAGGATGAAAAAACAAATGGAAGAATTGTGGGAGACGAGGTGCGCTTGCATGTGTATTAAATTTTATCTAGAGAGAATGCAATTTACATGAATAAGATTTGCTTGCGAATCGCTTTACTACGTGTTCTTATCTATATATTTATTCACCTTTTTATTTTTTTTTTTTTTTTTTTTTAAGAATAATCTAAAAACTTTAGATAAATATCGTAGATAATAGGATATCCATACGTATGAATTATGGAGGAATTATATCACGAAAATAGATCCATAATGCTTGTCTCGATTTAAAACATGAAAAATCGCCAAAGATATAGGGAACGAGTCTCAAATTTATCATTTTCACGCAAAAACGTGTAGATACTTTTAACAAAATTAATATCTTTTCTCGGTTATAATCCTGTTTTAATCGTACACGCATTATAATTCTAGCGTTAAGTTAACTTCAACGAGGTAACCAGAACACGTCTCGAGAGAGAGAGAGAGAGAACACGCCACATCGAATTCACCGTTCCAAAAAAGGTTGTGGTTCGCGGGATTTGCATACAAGCAGAGCGTAACGAAGCTCGAAGCATAATCGTTGCTCGAAAACCAATATTTACGTCCAATTGCAAAAGGCTAAGCGCCCATCTCTGCGCAACAAATAGGGGGCGGCCGTGTCTCGATTCTGTCGTTAATTTACGTGATGCGAGAACCGACAAAAGCGACCGGTTATTTTCAATCACCGCCACTTACGCGTCTCTCTCGCCTCCCACCTCTCCGTCCCCTGTTCGATGACTAACAAACGCACGGGTTGCGCAATCTTCGGCGAGAAACGTTAATCGATAGAGTGATTATTTCGCGAATCCAGGCGCTCGTTTCCCACGAAATTAACACGATCAAATTATCCTCGATGCGTAATTTTCGAGCTCATGTCGAATATTGAAAACTTGCCTTGCTCCTCTATGAGACCTCTCGTCGTGATTAACTTTCAAAATTATGGACAATTTGCATACGTGGAACAACGTCAAAGAAGCTTGGTATTATTTTTTTTTTTTTTTTTTTTTTTATAGAATTCTTGCGTAACATTTTTGACCGAGGGAATAATAATTGATAAACAAAGAAGCATCGAAATGCTGACATTTGGGAGGAGAGGGAATGGAAAAGTATCGTCGAAGAGTCACAGTTTCGAAATCAAAATTAATAATCGAGGAAGATCGTAAAAGAAACGTGACATATTCTAATTAATTTCGAAATTTCTTTGCTAGAATTTATATGCATATGCCGATATCTCCAGTCGCGATCCCCACATTGTCTCCGCTACTTTCTCCTTTAATCGCCAATCACGGGGCATAATAATTCTTGCGAAAGAAGAGGCCGATTCCCAAAAAAGAAAAAAAAAAAATTGCTCACGATCCATTAAAAAATCTCTGGCCTCGTATACATATGCATATACGTGAGGATGGTTTGCAAAAAAGAAAGAAAAAAAAAAGAAAGAAAAAAAAGGATCGGTTCAATTTATTCGAGGGAAGAGAAACCGGTTTCCAAAACCGGCCGTGCATATTATCGCGAAAACGGATTGGACAGAAGCGCGGGGCGCACACCGCTCGTTCCCTATCGCCAGAGGAAAATCATTACCTAACCTTGACGCGCTTTCGTTAAGGCCGTGCGCGTCACTTCCGAATCGAAGAAACGAAGAATTTTTGGAAAAAGGAAATCGAAAGAGTTTTCCTCGGATCGGATCGTGCCATTTTTATATTTTTCGTCGGCCGGTCGCGTGGGCGTGGAAAACGCGCGCTGCGTTGGCGAAAACATGAAGTAAAACAACACAGATGATCTCTTTTAAAATAGCATCGAACGGAAAAACCGAGAAAGGTTGGTATATATACGGTAAATCGGATTGGACGATACTCGAAGCGGTATCGCTCGAATTTGAAATTCTAATTGGATAATTAGCAATCTTCTTCTTCGAGAGAAAAATAAGCATGTCCGCGAGAATCTGCGGATTCATGGATGATCGCTTCGAGAAAACGACGATACGATCGCGATCTTGGGAACGACCACGTACGTATCATTTATTTATAATCCGTCGATCCTTGGAACATTAATAATTGCGTGATGATAAAATTCTTAAAGTTCTTAATTGCAAATTATTACGGCGTAAGTATTATCTTAGTATTATCTTATCGTCGTCGGTGGAAAGATTTTTCCTTGACACTCTTCGAAACGAGTCCTTCCTTCTTCGTTGCATATTTTCCGTGTTCGTTCGAAACAAAATTCCGAATATTTGGTTCAGTTTGAATTAAATTTTCGCGTCTTCGAATCGAGTCGTCTTTAGAGATTATACGCGCGGAACGTCTTGTACGCAAATAACCCTTCCTCTTCGATCGACGCCATCTCGACCCACGATCTCGTAACACGAGACACGCGTTACGCGAATACGCGCTCGAATGAATCAGTTTTTGCAATTCGACACCGGTACGGTGATAATACGGATCAGTCGTGCACGTTACTCGTACGAATCGGTTTGTATTTCTAGGAAGCGTTTCACAATCGGCGGCAGCAGGCACCTCATCGTTCCATTCCACGAGGTATGAATGACGGCTGGGAAAAGAGATAATCCTCCGTAAACGCCATTAGAGTACATAGAATCGTGACATTGCGCGAGTTCATGGTTTTATCTATCTGTCAAACGGGGTGTTCCTCTCTCGTAATTTATCGCGAGGAGTCGGTTAATCAGACGCCGGCTTCGTCGAAACGCGCTAACTGTTCCTTGTAATTTTGTCGGCGGCTTTCAGACAGTTGTAAAACGTTTGTGGAAATTGAGCCTGAGAAGCGTGAAATATAACCGTGACGACACGTCTTGCATGCAGCATCGGAATATTGGTTCTTATTTTAACGTGATAAAATGCAATATATATATATATATATACATCTTGTTAAAAAAAGAAATAAGAAAAAAAGAAATTAGAATTGTTTTTTAAAACGTTCGTTTTTACGGAAGAGATAAAAAGAGGTAAAAGTATAATGCGCGTTAATAGCTCTTTGAATTGTCCGTGTATCGTTCTTGATGGATGAAAAAGAGAAAAAAATTCATGAAAATTAATAAACAATCAAGTAAAAAGAACACGTATAACGCATGCTAGCGAACGAGGTAGAGAGAACACTCTTCATAAAAGCACACACCTAATTTCTTTTCTTAGATAAAGAGCTAATTTATCTTTCAAACGATGTACATCGATTTATAACATGCTCATCATTCATCTATCGAAATTTTAATTCAAAAATAAAAATTACGCGATAAATCAAAAATCAATCAATTTGATCGCGGTTACCGATGGGAGAGCCATCTGGCATGAATGAAAATTCAATTGCCGGCCCACCTGTAACCCCGGCTGACATTCAACATGTTAATCACGCTCGAACGATGTTTGTTCACCTGTCGTCTAGAAACATGACACGCGAGAGTATCTCGATTCGCGTATTTTTAAAAATCGATCCTCTCTTCGAAAGTTGGAAACAATTGAAAAAGCAATATTCATAATTCAATTGGATGAAATTTCGAGAAACGGAGAAAAGTAATTTTCCAGGGAAGAGAAGACGAAGGGATCTGAAAATTCTGCACGGGCAACGACGACGCCAGGTGGGCTCGGTACGAGTCCGTGAGAGGAACAGACCAAGGACGCGTACGCGTCTTGCAAAGTGATTTGCGAACCCGGTGCGCCACTGCAAGGACGCGTTACACGTATCCGGGCTGCAGCCACAGCTTGTTAAGCTTTCGAAGGCCGCTCCACACAGCCTATCCTTGGAATTTCAATCAGCCTATTTGCCTATCGTGTCGCTTTCGGCGGTTTTTCGAAATTCGACTCGCTGCTATTAGCGTCGAAACAGAGAGAAGCCGTGAAATCTCTATTAACGAAAGCTACACGAAAAGTTAAGAGAGCTATACCTTGATATTTTAACTTTGCAAGATTTGTTCGATCTTCTCGCGCGTACCTTTGTTATTATCCATTTACATTACGAAGTTACGTTACGTTAAAAGTTATATTTTGCAGTCCGTTTAGCGACGAATCTTTAGATTACGCTTTATCTCGTTTGGAATAGCGAGAGGAGGAAAAAATTTATCGCAAAAAAACAAACTTCGATCCAAGTGCTAATCTGCCTAAGAAAATAATCCTTCTGTCCATTTCTAAAAAATACTTAACCGCTTATACATCGGATCAAAATGTCGACTTAAAAAAAAAAAAAAAAAAAAAAAGGAGAAGAAAAAAAAAACCACGATTTACTTCGCTTCGAAGCGGAATCCGACAGTCCTTGAATTAAATAACGGGAATAAATCATTCAAGCTTGTAGGCGCTATTTCAATTAAGACAAAACATTGTAACTCATTCGCGCAACTTCCTGAATGATCTAACGTTTAACATTTCGTTTTTCCCCCGACTGTCGCGGAGAAAAAGAAGAAGAAGAAGAAGAAAAAGAAGAAGAAGAAAATAAGTGTTTATAATCGTTAAACAGCGCAGATCGCGTTAATCGGCTTCTATTTCGTTTCGCTGTTTTTTATCGTTTTCACTTGTTACATCACACCGTGCAACATTGTGTACGTGTTTTATTTGCGTCGTGCACTTCATTCCAACGTAACCAACCTCCGCCACACTCGCAGCGTGGACGAAGTATTATCAGTATCGCGCGAGAATACCGACACGCGACTATCCGGCTCACGTGACCCAACACACCTGCGTACACGGACGCGCACACACACCCGTCGTGTGTTTATAGTCGATAAACGTACTGTTTACGCAGTTTCTAAGGCGCCTCCGCGTTTTTTTTCTTCTTTTTTTTTTTTTTTTTTTTTTAATATTTAAAAAGGAAGGTTGAAGATCAACGAAATAGAAAAAAAAAGATTCGAAAGAGGAAAGGAAAAGGAGGGGGGAGGAAGAGTGGGGACGAATGTTCGCGTAGAAATCATCATCGTGAAAAATAGGCGCGCGCGCGGCAGGGGGAGAGGGGAGAGAGAGAGAGAGAGAGAGAGAGAGTTTGCTACCGCCTGATCGTCGCATTAACGATGTTTTTCACTCGAGGCATTTTTGCGCAGTTAGTTCGCCGCGATAAGAGAGCCTCCTGACTCAGATGCTCTTCTGTTTCTGTCCTCAATGTCATCCCACTTATCCACTCTCGTCGAATTCTTCTCACGAGGTAACTTACCCAAATGATACAATTCCCTTTCGAGAAAAATTATGTGTTCCCTTTATTATTCTCGATACTCTTTTCAGTTACGTAACCATTGCCATGATTTCTTACGATGATTTCCTTTTCCTCCTTTCTTTAAATAATCTTAGAAAGTAAACTTGTCGGTTTAACACGGATCGATAATATCATCGAGTCGTACGAAATCGACAGTGAAGAAACGATGGCGTGTCTGTACGTGACGCGTTATCGTATCATCGATATCCGTGACGCAACGTAAGCGATTGACAAAAGAGGAATCATTCCAAGGAACGCGATAATAACAGGGAGTTCGTGTCGGCCAATTGCGAGCCGGTTGTACATCGATTATCTACAGATATCGACGAAATACATATTTCGAATGAAACGTGTCAGATGTAAAAATAATTATTACGGACGAGGAGCAGCACGATTACACCCACAAAGAGACGGCAACGTAAGCGTTCCAACATTCTGGACGCATACGATAAACGTTCCCCTTCGAAGGATCGAGTTGGAATTTCTCCACGCCGCGAAAAAAAAGACTCGATCCGCATCGGTAATCGAATAGCAAAGCGTTTCACAAAGTTACAAAGGAGACCGATCGCGCGAGGCTCGAAGAGTCATCGCGGCGTTTGGATTGTCCTCGTGTTGTGACCGAAGAGATGAGACGGGAGAGGCGGGATTCGCTTCACGAATTACTTACGCAGGAACGTGAGCGTCCTACGTAAGGAGGTTGCAGCTGCCTCAATTTCCTCCGCCAAGCACCCGTCCCCAACACGCTCTTCTTCTCTTTCTCTCTGTCTTTCTCTCTCCCCTGATGGGTACATAAAACGAGAAGAGGCGAGTAACCAACGGGTTGGAGAGAATTTTTTCCAAAGCGGCTCTCTCGCAGGTGTGCGCTAATGAGTCGAACGGACGATAATGGAAAGTACGAAGGAACTCGGACACAATGACCACCGGCGGTCCGAGGTGTCGCACACTTTTACAAGTTTCTCTCATAACCGACCGATCCGTGGAAACTGTTCGAACAGGCGGGCGCCGATTATCGCTCCTCTGCCGTTCTCTCTTTCTTTTTTCTTTCTTTCTTTTTTTTTTTTGCCGCACCGTGTGAACCGTGGAAAGTGGTCGTTACTACGTGGCACGAGTGGCCGTACGTAGTCGGAAAATATCGATCGATATGGGCGACTCCAACGGGACCGGAACCGAGACCCTGACCTCTCCGGTTCGAGTCAATCCGAATTCGTTAATTTCGTCGAGTGAGAAAGACATCAAAATGATCAAACGTAAATTACGTAATCGTTACGCGTTGAACTTGACCCGCGAATAACGTTTGAGAGTATATATAAAACTCTATTTATTCGAAAAGTTAACCAACCTTGAGAATTGAGAACAAAGTTCGATCTTCAATTACATTCTCGAAATGTATTTGCGTGCTAAATATGAACGACACGTTTTTATAATTCATGTATCAAGTTTACGAAGTTCGGATCTTTTTCTTGTTCCGTCCAAATAGATCCGTTTAAAACGATATTAGATACACGTCGTTCGACTTGACGTTTCACTAATTTTACGATCTCTCGTTCGCGTCGTGCTATAAACGGTGTAACGTCGGATGTCGGAATATCTCTTGGCTGAATTTCGGAAATTTGAAAAGGAACGTAACGCGCAGCAACAACGTGTACGCGCTTAATATCATCGTCAATCGATACCGTCTATAAATATACCTCGATTCGTTACATCATCGATACTAACATCGCACAATCAAGATTAATTATTTGCACAGTCCACGACAATGTGTGCTTTAAGTGCAATCTATTTTCCGCGCTATCTTCCATTTCCAAACAAAATAAAATTGTTAACAACGAATCTCAATTTACTCTTTCCGCTTTACAACGCGTCGAGCAATTAGACGACACTTTCGAGAGGTACGGACGACGGGAGGTGGATGTGATCCCGAGGAATGCCGCCGATAACGTACGCGAAGACCGGTTTCTTCCGCTCGGTTCCAAGCTTCCTATTAATAGGCGGCAATAAGTATGCGGAATGGAGAAGGCGAAAAAACGAGAAAATAAAAAAAAACTTAGAAATAGAGAAAGAGAGAGAGAGAGAGAGAGAGAGAAACTTTGGCAGAAGAGAATCGCAAGAAGAGAATCGGTGAGGCTGACACCGGTCAACGTTACGTGCATCGAATCGAGAATCGTGATTCACCACGTGTGATGCCGCATACACGCATTCTGACTTTAATTGTATGCTAATTCCGGAGTCGAGTGTCCGGAGTCGCTAATTAAAAGACGGAGCTTCGAAGGTAAACAGCCGTATAGGTGGCAAAAGCGGAGAGAGAGAGAGAGAGAGAGAGAGAGAGGAGGCGGATCGTTCTCGACCGATTTCATAAACCGACTCGAAGCCAACTCGAAAACAACTCTCGTGAACGATAACGATCCGGCATAATATTAGCCGAGCAAACAAATTTCAATCGGCTGAATCAAACGCGCGACACGCTCGCGCGATTCTATTTTAAATTCAAGGGAAACGACTTTCTACTGGCTGGTCGCGTGCGATTGAAACGTTGCACGATTAGTTATTTGTAAAGTGTGCTCTTGATTCGGTTTTATGGGATAAGATAAACGAGGAAAAATAAAGAGAAGGGATTCGTTCAGACGACAATAAATTTAACGATCGCTTAATTGATTTCGCATCGCGTGCCAACGACTGTGAGGAAATTAACTCGATTCTCTTAATTCTCTCGAAATTCGAGGAAGGATAATCCCGTCCCCCCTTCCACGGACAGAGATTATACCCTTTTCTCACAGCTTAGAAAAGCGATCAGGTGCGAACGATCCTAAACGAGCAGGGAAACCGGTCCAAGTTTCGGTTTATTCTACTGGAATAGTATAGTTGGGGTCCAGGTGTGTGCGTGTGTGCGTGTCCCTCGTGCGTATTCCCAACAATGTTCAAATTATAATCCCGTGAAAGATTCGTCCTTCCTCCGACTCGGCCTCGTCAAAGGTGTTTCATCAAACCCTTCCCTATCATCGAGTCATCGAGAGCCAAAGTATCCACTGGATACTGATGGAAAACCCTAAGGATACGAGGAGAGGAGAGGAGAGGAGAGGAGAGGAGAGTTTATGTGCCGAGGGGACGTGCGTGCGTAAATATACAGGCAGAAATGGAAGGGAGAGAGGGAATGGAGGGAGAGGAGAGGGCCTTTTGCCACGAATGTGTTTCGTTAAGTTCTGTCCACACCCTTTGTCACTGCGGAGCTGCCTTTGACAGTGTCGCCGGTGCCCTCGACGCCACACGCGGCTTGAAACCGTGCGATTTCACGTGTCAGATTCAGGAATCGGGGACCCTCCCTCCCCCAAAAAGGGACACGACACGAGGAGGAAGGCGTCGACGAGCGAATCGTTACACCGCTTTGTGCAACTCGACCGACTTGACTCGACTTGTCGCCGAGGAACCGAGCGGCTAAAATCGAGAAGGGGTGGGTGGAGCGAGGCGAAAGTAAACCGAGCTTTGGGAGAGAGAAACCCAGTCGATAATCACAACACGAGGTTTATTTGCCTCCGGAGGCTGCACCGAGAAACCGTGCCCCCACCCCTTCTTCTCCTCGGTTTTCCTCGACAGCGGTTCGAAGGCAAGGCAAATACGCCCCGGGAAACACAAGTATTTCGGGGAATATAATGGCGAGGTTTACAAATAATTATACCGGAGACGTTGGCCCCCTGTTTGCTCGATACAAGGCTTCCCTCCCCTGTTTCTTGCAGGGTGTATACGCACACCCTTTTCGATACCCTTTTGCCTTCGATATTTATTATCCGTGTATAAGTATAAAACCTCTTCTCCCCGTATCTTTCGATATTTAATACCCGGATAAATAAACGAGGGAAAAAGAGACGTAAAAATTGCACGATTACACCGGATCACGGATAAAAATCGAGTCGGGATAAGAGACAATAAGAGTGTTAATCTGTTTACTTATTGGTATAATATTTTGCACGACTATTTTTTTTCTTTTTTTTTTTTTTGATATTTCATATATCTTTAGAGGGTCAGAGAGAGTCAGCGTGAGAGTAGTAATAGCTCGATCCGCATAAATATAAAATATATCTTTCGATAAATATATATCTAATCAGAAGTTAATTCAAACTACTCTTACGAAACGAAAGTTTTCTACAACCGCTTAATAACTCGAACACTTGCCGAGTATACGTAGAGAAGTTTTGTATTTCCTTTTATTCATCGAAATTAACGCTAACATCCGAGGGATTGGGAACTTTCCTCCTCCTCTTTCGATTCTCAACGTCACGTCGAACGCGTCGTTAAATTTTCCAGTTTATCAGGGGGAGAAGGAGACAGAGAGAGAGAGAGAGAGACACGTAGGGCCTCCGTTGATTACAAGAAATAAAGCGATTCGCGCCTATCTGAGCCGCCTCCGCGAGGCGAAACCAGCAACGCCCGGTTTCGTTCCTTCCATCCAGCTCCCCCTCCCTCCTCTCCCCCTCCTCCTCTTCCTCTCCGATAACGATCCGCAGCAGTTTCTGCACGCGAGTGGATCCCAAAAGAGGTGTTAGCGGTCGAGGAGGCTGAGAAACTGGTTTCTAAAACTCGGTCCAACGCGTCCGGGCCGAGAGAGAAACTGGGAGAAGCGTGTACAGCAGAAGAAGGGATATCACAGGATCCCTGTGTGTCCAATAAACCGAAAATGGAGTCGAAACGCGTGTCGTGGAGGAGGAGGAGGAGGAGGCAGAAGGACCGTGGAGGTCGTACCAAAAGGCGCCTCGTACCGGACTTATATCCCCTATCCTCGGTTTCGAAACTCGTCCACCGGTTAATCCGCCTCGAGTTTCCTCCGTACGCGACTCTACGAATTCTCTGGATTATGCGTGTGACACGCTCCAGCGATCGAGGAGGAGGAGGAGGAGGAAGAATGGTTCGAGTTTCCAGAGAGCACGGAACTTTATTCGAATCTGGCTCGTTTAAAGGGAGTCGCGAGAAACGCGGTGGTTAAACGAGAGATTCGAAAACGGAGGAGGAGGAGGAGGTTAAGACTGCCGCGTTATCTGCGGACGAAATCTTTGGAGACGATAAAACGATTTCTGTGTCTGCCACGAGAGACTAGATAGAGTTGATTGTCTACCAGGGAATAAGAAATTTCGTATCGATGGACGATCCTAATTCGAAGGGAAGAAAAGTGAGTTAAAAGATATTATTATCATCATAGTTGGAATAAAAAAGAAGGGAAAATTTTCGCAATTTCAAAAATTCCGCGTCATACTCATCCCCTCCGTAATCATGCGATATTATCGTTCCGCGAGAATTTCTTTGGTTTCGTTATAACTCGCTCAAAATTGAATACCGACGAGGGGGGAGGGGAAAAATTAGGAACGACTGTCGAAACGAGCGAACGCGTGGATTCCAACGGTGTGCGTAACCGTGAAAAGGTTGTTACGAGAGATGGAAAGAGAGAGGCGCGCAACGGTGCAGATATAACCTTTGTCCATCGACTCTAATTAAAAAATTCCTGGCGACTGGACGGTTTGTGGGTCGGCAGGGGATTGCCCATTCGAAATCCAAGCGTGGCGCCGCGAAGTCGATGGCGGTCGATCGGTTTCGTAATGGTTCCTACTACTACTACTACTGCTGCTGCTGCTGCTGCTGCTATTACTACCACCACGCGCGCGTTTCGCTAACTCTCGCATAATCGAGTTGCGTAAGTCGGGGACGAATTTTGTATTTCGGGTCGAGATACATCAGGGCATTGTTCCAACTGCTCGCGTGAAAATATCCTTGAACGGATTCTTTCCTATAAAATATTATGTCTAGAAGTTAATTCTGGTGCCTTTTCGAACAATAAACTCATCGTTTATTCGAAATATTCGAATTTTTTTTCGATAAATAATGAAAAAACAAACGCAGTAAATTATCTTTTCTTTCTCGCTTCGCGTGATTCAACGTACATTTATACTCCGTCCACGAGAAACGATTAAATATCACGATTGAATTCTAGATTTTTAATGTATTCTTGCTCTCTCTTTCTCTTTTTTCTTTTTTTTCTCCAAGGAGAAGATTAGTGCCCCATTCTGACAGACTGAAAAAAAAAAAAAAAAATAACCATCGAGGCGAAGATAACTGAAACGGCCGAAATGGCGAAGCTATTTTATACGAAGTCGACCCCATCCAAACCCGATCTAGAGTCGTTTGATTCTCGAGGAAGAGGCAAGTAAAGAAGGCCAAGTAACGACGGAACGTTGCAATTTCTCTGGTCTCTCCTGAAACCGAAGCGAGCACGGCACTGAGGAAAGGAAGAAAAATCGGCGTCTCGAGAGGAGTAAACACGACGTTAACAAACCAATTAGCAGTAAACCACCCTCAGGCCCGTAATAATTTACACTCGACTACGCGCGATATACAGCGCGCGATACTTGCAAAGAAATAAGCTGAGAGAGAGAGAGAGAGAGAACCTTTCTCTCTCGCCTCTTCGTTTCCTTTTTGCCGGGGCCAAGTTCTCTTCCCCGAAAACGTGGAGAGAAAAGGGAAACGTGGAAAATCGGGCGCAACTGAAGATAACGGGAACGCGTAAATAAGGATTCACAATGCGGCTCGAAGGCGTAACACATAAAGCACGAGTGAGACGACGCGGTTTTTGTTCCCGGGAGGAGTAACCTCCTCTTCCTCCTCTTCCTCCTCTACTTCCTTCTCTTCCCCAAATGCTGCTGCTCTCTCCCTTTTTCTTTTTCCTCGTCCGTTTTCATCCCTATCTTATGCAGTCGTTGGTCGTCGTCTGGACGGGAGAAAAATTGCCGATTCGAGGAGAAGAGAAAGAAGGCAAGCTGCACGAAAACTCGGTGGTGAATAGAAAGACGGAATCCCACATCGAGAGATTCAGCCGAAACGAAGCGTCGCTGAATGGGTGGTGGTGATGGTGGTGGTGGTGGTTCCTTCGGGAGTATCCGGGAAATCTTTAGCTTTTCTTCCTCGTTCCTGGTGTATAATGGAAAAACGAGCTATTATTCCGGTTCCTAGATTTTTAATACCTTTTCTTTTTTCTTAATGAGCCTTTGGTGCTCTTAACGAGCCGTGAAAAATCGATGCATCATGCCAGTTCAATTTGAAGATCCCCCCCCCCCCCCCCCCCCCCCCCCCCCCCCCCCCCCCCCCCCCCCCCCCTCCCCCCCCCCCCCCCCCCCCCTCTCCCCCCCCCCCCCCCCCCTCC